>NC_136432.1:17500-85000 GCF_052849685.1 Lactuca virosa | reverse complement strand
CCGTATAGAGAGAAGCGAGGCAAGCAAATAGTCCCGCTCTGGTCAATGAAAAGACTACTAAGACTGATAGCTATGAGACTGCTAGTGGACGGAGAGGACTAAGTGCACGTTAGCTTGAAGCCTATAGCTATTGAGTTTGATTGCTGGCTTGAAGCGCAACGAAGTTCTCTATGTGTCCGATAGGTCGCTTGTTCGAATTTATATTTCTAGTAGGATTCCCGGCTAATCCCCTTCCCTTATCATTCTGGTCTTGGATCACACCTACTAACTAGTGCGCTGCAACGAGGACTCTACCTGCCTCTGCCTTTGGACCCGGAAGCATGGGTCTCTTGGCTATAGTTAGCCAGTCAAATCCGGTACTTGTATCGGGCGCACCTTCACCTTTAATTAAGTGAGTGGAGACATGTCTGCCCCTCTCGCTATCCGTGGATAAAACTGACGGTCTGATCTCTTCTCCGCCTCCTTAGCCAACCAAGCAACTCGACGTTGTCGCCACCTGTAAGAAAGATAAGGCCAAAAACTGGACTAAACAACTCTGTTATCGCTCCCGGCGCGGGATCTTCCAAGTGAGCCTCATCTAGACTATGTTAATTATTTCCGCTACTCCTTTTGAAAGACAAGAGTGCTCACCTTTCCTTTCTACTTTCATACCTCAACGAAAGAACTAGGGCTCTTAGATCAACTACACCCAGGGGCGAGACAGGAAAGAGAGGAACTGCGCCAACAACTAGATTCTAAAAGATGGAAGGTCGCTAAGCCTGATTACAGCATGAGTGAGGAATGAAGCTGATTGCCCATTTCAAACCTCAGGCTAAACTGTTGACTGACGAAATGACTTCTTAAGTAAAGAGTAACCTCTAAATCCCTCCAACACCAGCTTATTCAACACGACTGGGGAGGAGCTACTGAACTCCTACTGGCTTAATGGCATTCCTACTGTCACTAACGGACTAGAAGCATGACTTCTTAGCTGGCTTACTACTTCCGGGACTATCGCACATGACAGGAGCTGGTTTGCTAGCTTATTATTGGACTGATTTCCGGGTACACAAGTTCGGGCTTGCAATGGAGCTGGCTATACTTGTTATGAAATGGGGAGGAGGGAACTAGGCCTACTAAACTGTACCTCCACTACTGTATAGCTTCAACTGGATTCCCCACTATACACTACGAGAAGGGTATTGGCCTTTCCCGAAACAAAGGCACTTGCTGGCATGAAAACTTCCGCTCGTACATACTTTTCTTTCCGTTTCAACTTCAACCGCTATCTATAACATCTAAAAAGCTGCTAAAGCCCTACTCGCCTCAATTACATCGAGCCTAGCTTTACGGGTCAAAACCAACCCCATTAGGGGCTATGGAAAGAGACGCTTCGTTGCTTCAGGGACTCTCGAGAACGAATTGGGACTGAGACTTCCCTACCACTACCCTTTCTCAAGCTGTAAATGGGGAACTTGTTTTTGGAACTGCCTTTGATCTTAGGCTCACAACGACTAGGTGCGTACCCTTGAAACTATATCGGGGACGAAACTCTTCTTTTAACGCCCAAAGATAGGCCTCTGCAGCCCTTTCTAATGAAGATGGTGCATAGGCCTATCGAAAAGCTGTTGTCGTCATTTCTACTCTTTGCATATTCCCCGACCCCTCGTCACTGCTTTCTGATCATGTCTCTTAGAGAGAGAATCTTGTGAAGCTGAGATGTACAATATGAGGGAGTCAGGTCTTTTTCAATTGAATCACTAGTCTACTTATTCTCACACGAACGATTACTTTAGGGGAAGACAACGGTTTCTGTTTTCTTCATATTTAGGATGACCTTTCTACCCCACTGCTAATGTAGATTACTCTTATGTAGGATAGGTAAGGCACCCAGTACTATTAGCTAGTTTCTACCCATCTCTCTAGGTTGGCATCGAGGGAGTGATCCCTAGATCATGAGACTTGGTTAGTCTCGTGGATGAGCTCCGGGACCTTTATTCTACTGTAAGTCCCATAAAGGTACAGAAAACATCAAAGCAGAGGAATAGTTATCTTTGATAAAGAAGAAGAGCAGCAAAGCAGCTAAGCAGGAATGAACCTTGTCTAATAGTATACCTTCTTCGATCTCCCGAGGAAAGACTCCCAGGTAGCAGTAGGCAAGTAGTTAATCATATCCCATTCTCTAATTATAACTCCGAGTGAGCTTTTCAAGGCTATGACGAGGTGCGAAGCGAAGCAAGGGTCCCAATTCTCCTGCAGTTTCGGAAGTTGGCTTCCTTTACCGAGGTTAGTTAGTTTTCTAGGATTTGCATCCGGGTTAGCTCCTTTTCCTTGAGTCCAATGAGGATAAAGATTGAGTAGTCTTAGCCTCTATCTCCCCAACAGCTTCAACCTATCTTACTATGTTGTTAGGTTGCTGTTGTTCTTTGAAGGTAAGAATAGATTAGGACAGGTGGAATGGATTCCAGCAGTAGGATGTTAGGCATCTGTGTGTGCTATCTTAGAGAGGGCCTTTCTAACATCCCGAGTTAGCCCTAGTTTCCTGCTGCTAAACTCTTCCCCGCTTCCTTTCCTTTTTCTAACACAGACTGAGACGGTGTTGACGAAGTTGCTGCTAGGATCCTAGCCAAAGGTTTCCCAGGAAGTAGTAGCCCCTGAGGAAGCCGAAGGCATACCAGATAAGGATAAGTAGAGTTAGTATTGAGTTCATGGAAGACTCATAAGAAAAGGTATTCAGTCTGATAGTGCTTTAACTCATCCCGTCATTTATTAGGATTGAGAAGGCAATCGGACTTAAAGAGAAGACTTAAAGAAGCTAACAGCAGATGTGAGTTGTAGCTAACAGGTAATCCAATATTAAGAATGTGAAATTAAGTCACTCTGGAGGCATGATTATATGATTGAATGATTCAAGCCTGCTAATCCGAGCTAAGAACATGAAATGTCAGTGAAGAGAGCATTAGAGAGTAGTGATTCATGGTTGATGCATGGGAGAAGATACAAGGGAAGCTAGCCGTCAGAGATTCTTGCTAATCAACAAGTGACGCATTCCTTTCTCAGAGAATTCCTCGTGCATCAAAAAACTTCTAGTAAAGTGAAGGAGACCCACTTCGCATGGAGAAGTTCAAAGCTTCCATGAGTAGTCGGATGGACATGCTTGCCAATCTTGAGTTGTCATCGGGTAGGGCATGATTACAGCGAGTGTTCGCATGACTTGGGACAAACCTCTAGAGTCTTCTCCTCCTTGCCGTTGCTGGTTAGGGGCA
This sequence comes from Lactuca virosa, assembly GCF_052849685.1. Lineage (NCBI taxonomy): Eukaryota > Viridiplantae > Streptophyta > Magnoliopsida > Asterales > Asteraceae > Lactuca > Lactuca virosa. The sequence goes on along the minus strand of NC_136432.1, from coordinate 81,755 downwards.
ATCGACCGATCCACATTTGTTGATACGTATATGGATAGATAGATAGCGACTCTTCCTCTCTCCTGCTAGTAAATAAACTATGGAAATGCACCGGCATGTTTTTTCCCTATCTTAAATTGTTGTCACCCCCCTACTAATCTGTAGGATAGTAATCTGTAGGATTGTACACGACAACCTTACCCTCATAGTCCAGAGCAACCATCCTATTGTGACAATAGAAAGGCTCTAGCCCTGGTTCTGTATACTCGATTGAACAAGACAGCCCGAGATCTTGTATCATATCAAATACTTGATATTCATCGATTCTTAGATCATCAGTACATGCTATAAAGACCATACCTATGAATCTTTCAAATGCAATCCCTGGATATTTATGGCTGAACTGCCGGTCGAACTCCATTAAGGTAAGATTGAATAAGACCCTAGTGATTTCTCCAACAATTGGCATACAACCGAAGCATATCTTTCTACCATCCTCATCAAAGGTCTCGAGATTTAGAAAGCTACTAACCAGCTTATAACAAACCGAATCTGCCCCAACAAAGGACTTAACACCATCTAAAACCAGACTCTCAGGAATCAGTTGTAATGATGGATCCATGTTAATCTGGTACAATCTAGTCACCTTACCCATGTTTTGAATACCAGAATAAAAGAGACCTAACCTATCTAATAATCTGTAATTCTCCTTGGGCACATAACCATAAGTCAAACGATAGAAATGGATACTCAATGCCATGAACACCAAGACATCCTCTTTTTTTGATGGAAAAACAACTATATAGTGTGAACTATCTCTGCTTGGATAAAACGTTAAGTCAGGAAAATAAGGTAGCGTTGCAAATAAAAACTCTAGTAGATCATCCCTACTTATTCTCCTGAGCCTTAGCGGAGATAGAGTGTAAAAACCTGAAAGCAATATCTGTTGAAGATTACATAACTCTTTCTTAGATAGATTATATTTCTGAGTGCTTTTTAAATCATTATATAGAAAATCAATATCCTCTGATAGCTGAACTAGCGAACTAGGAATTGTAGACTAATAAGAAGATCTTGCACATATCATAGTCAACTTATAAGAAGATTTGGATTGAATTGTTTCTTGTTTGTTTTTCATCTTTTTACTATTATTTCTTGTAATTCTTGAACTTGAAAAGTACATATTAATTCTAAATCAGGAGGAGATGAATATGACATCATACCCATTCCGAGAAAGGCTGCTACTATGATCCCTAAACCAAGGGCCACCCTAGCATTGCTACCTTCAGCAGTGTTACCACTAGGAAGATGGATTTCATTGAACGGATAGACATAATCAAAGGCGGATAACACTTGATCTGATATATACTTATACTCCACATAACTCATTTTCATAAAGGGGACTATATCAAATGAAACATCCTTGAAAGAATCATACAGAAGCTCTCTCGGTACTAAGATTCCTGGAGGTGCTACTTCTGGTACTCCAGGTATAAAGTTGTACCAGACAGTACAACCAATCCCTAAGCTAACAAATATGATTAAGCGCCCATACATACCTTTATAATATGTTATAAATTCTATTACTTTTTTATACGGGGTCCTGGTGAGAACATCTAAGCAATGGTGCAACCCACCCTTGAACCTGCTATTTTCAAACAAATCTGGGGTTGAAAAACGTAACATTTTTGATAACCCGAGAGATTGAAAGACATACGTTAACATTTTCTTCGCTGAATTGCTCATTATAAATTCATATCTTTGGAAACGAGTATGCTCTGGAAAAAAACGGAAATATAACGCCAGAATAGCATCTTTAGCTAATTGAACTTTAAGTTGTTCAACAATCAGAGTTGATTTAAAATCAGTAAGAGGGAAACTATTCACAGGTAGACTGTTAATTGGAAAACTATTAAGCAATTCATCCTTATTTACATGAGAATTCGGATTATTTCTGGGGGGAGTATAATTCAAAGGCTGGATTAGCTTAGGAATTGAAAATCGCAAATTCAGACCTCTACGCTTAGAGAACGTATCCTTTTTTCCGAAACGATAGCTTTCCGGCAGCATTCCACCATTACCTGTGTAATATATATCATTTCTAGTGTGATTAACTCTCAATCTGTCAAATAAAATATTCATTTTTTCTTTTATCATCTATTTAAAGAGTAATACTCGGGATTTTCTCTCTGCTTATGCCGCTAGCTTTTCCTTGAAGCCCATGTAGGAATGACCAACTTTATCGATAGGCTTCCCTTATACTTAAGGACTTGAATAATCTCGATTCCGTAGGACAGATTATCGATAGGCTCGAAAACTCTTATACTTAAGGAAAAATCTCGATTCCGTAGGACAGATTTTCGATTCTGTAGGACATAAGAGTATATGAGGTGCCTTTACCCACAGAAATACTAGACTCAACCCAGACCATGAGAGGAACAAGGCACAGAGCCATGTTTATTCGGCCTTGGGACAGGCATTATGGGATTTTACCCGACGGGGGGCTGCCTTTACCCAGAGCCAATATTTCACCCCTGGAAAATGGTATGGTTTTGGATAACAATACCCCAGGGGACAGACAGCGGTATTACTCTAAAGACCCAGGGAGGATCAGGGTGACTTTTTTCTTTACTCAAAAGCCTGTTCAAGCCTTCTTTAATGGTTAGACTCTAGGCTCTAATAAAGATCGAGATAAGGGCATTTCTTTGATAAAGTATAGGAGAAGCTTGATGCTTCAGATCCAACCCCGACAACTCAAACTTGTTTTTTGGCTAGCAAGAAATAGGCACTTGTTCTTACCTATCTAAACTCTATTTTGGCTTGCTATAAGATTAGTACTGGTTCTTACCATCAATCTCTTTCCTATCTAGAATGGTGGGTACATCAATTCTTGTTGATCACATTCATGGGGGAGAAGCACTGAGGGCTCTAGTCTGGGGGTTTCTTCTTCTTCGATTCAAGCAAGTCGACCATAAGGTGAATCGATGACCTGACTGAAGCCATTCCTAGCCACCATTACTTTCGAAAGAGTCTGTCTTTACTTTACCAGCTTCTCTAAGATATCAATTACTAAACTAAACAAATTAGCAAAAATCATAAGAGAAGAAAAGTTCACAGAAGGTTGAGAAGTAGTACGCCCGGTTCACCAGGTTCTACCACTGTAGGGCCAAATCATAGTCAAAAGAAGAGTTTGATCCTGGCTCAGAAGGAACGCTAGCTATATGCTTAACACATGCAAGTCGAACGTTGTTTTCGGGGAGCTGGGCAGAAGGAAAAGAGGCTCCTAGCTAAAGGTAGCTTGTCTCGCCCAGGAGGTGAGAAGAGTTGAGAACAAAGTGGCGAACGGGTGCGTAACGCGTGGGAATCTGCCGAACAGTTCGGGCCAAATCCTGAAGAAAGCTAAAAAGCGCTGTTTGATGAGCCTGCGTAGTATTAGGTAGTTGGTCAGGTAAAGGCTGACCAAGCCAATGATGCTTAGCTGGTCTTTTCGAACGAAGATCTTCGAGAACTCATATTGGACCGGGAATCAAAAAGGGACAAAAGTAAAGTATAAGCGCATATGGCACGAAAAGGAAATCCAATTTCGGTAAGACTTGGTCTGAATCGTAGTTCAGATTCAAGTCGGTTAAGCGGGGGCGGCCGCGGAAGAATTAAATTATTGTTCCAGTTAAGCGCCAGACGGGCGTGCATTCCATTTTTAGTTCCCATAAGTCTTCTTATTTTTTTTTATCTTCTTTGCCTCCAAATGGGGGCGCACTCATTCTTTTTTGATTTTGTCTCTAGGGTGGTCGGCTTCCTCGGAGTGAAGGCCGTTTCAGTACTGTTTTTAAAAATGGGCTGCCGCGCAGCTCTGGCCTTCGTGATTGGCTGTGCTTGCCGAGCACTCGTCACTCCGGAGGCAAACACCTCCCTCGGGCATTGGGTGCTTCCCGGGCCTTCTCACCAGCCTCACGTGGCAGAAGAGGTTCCCCACCAAGAGGGCCTGCGGGACCATCCTGTAGCAACCCGAAGCGCTCCGCCAGTGGATCTGGAGGTTAAGCAGCCGCTTATGGGCGACCAACAGCGGCACGAAGAGCTGGAAAATCGACTCAATCACCACTTCCTTGGCAAAAGTGAACAAATAGGTAGCCTAGCCTATGATGATTTGTTGGATAAACAGATCGTCATAGAGGAAAAGCTCGAAATAGCGCTACTTAACGAGGGTTTTAGTAGAGACCGGATTTTAGCGAATCACTATGAAACTAGAGAACTTATATTTTATAAAGAGGGAGTTCCACTCAAGGAAGAAACATTGGGGATGCACTTAGCCTAGATCCAAAGCGATCCTTTCTCAAACATCCCATATAGTAAAATCCAGCGATCTATAAGGAATTTGGATCTGTTTTTTTCTAAGTAGAGGAATTCTACGGTTGAAAGGGATGGTGAGTGCCCTGGGATTCACAGACAGATGTGGAGTCGTAACAAGGTAGCCGTATCAAGGGCGCGGCTGGATTGAATCCTTTCATTTCAGGGGGGGAGCTCATGCTTGTTGGGTATTACCTTTCCTGGAGCCTCTTCTCACTCACACATCATATGATTGTGTGGTGCGCGGCATTGCAGGCCGACCCGAATCGGCGTGGACCCATTGAAACTAGGCTATTCTCGGATATGCTGTTGTCATTGGGGATAGTACAGTTGCGAGAGAGTACGCACTGATCCTGCGCTGCTTACAAGTAAAGGTTTCCGAAAAGAAATCCCTACTTTCAGCACGCGGGGATCTTAATAGGATTGACAGGGGAAGGTTTATGGCTAAGGTTTCAGAATCCTCGCCATCTTTATTTGTGCCTTACGCGCAGCATAAGTAGAGGTCACAAGATGATCTAAAGTCCAGATAAACCAAACCAGGAAACGCAGGCAATGGGGGAAATAACGACCTCTGGGGGCACGGAGTCGAGTGAGGCCAGATCTGAGAAAGCCGGAAAGCGCAGCAACCAGAGAACCATAAGTTGGAGTGCTGCAGCTCACAGAAAGAGACGTGGGAAAGGGCTTTCGGCCCGTGGACCCAGGCACCGATGCGTAGGCGGAATCCGGCTAGGGTGGAGACGACGAAAAGAGGGAAGGCTTAAATAAATAATCTGGTCTGGTATAGTAAGCCATTCTGACTTCCTTAAATAAAGAATAGTCAACATCGCGGAAGTAATGAACAGCGTGAAACCGCCCCCAGCACGAAGAGTGAGATCTTGCCTATGCAGTAGGATTCAAAGGAAAGTTATCCGAACAGTGAGACCCGGGAAGACTACTACTTCTGTATTAAAAAAAAGAGGCGTTTGAAGCATGTTTTCAAGCAGGGATTGATATGTAGAGGGCTCAAAGCGGGACAGAAGGGCTTACAGGGCCCTGGGCTAAAAAAAGTCAACAAATTCTTTAAGCCAATCCCTTGCTGCTAACTAATGGCAACCCCTTTATTGCTCCTTCCTAGGAACTCAGTAACGCGGCCAGTAAGTCAGCAGGTATTGAGGCAGGCAGATCTTTTTTTAAGTCGGTAAGGCAAGGAAGGCAGGTTTCAGAGCTCGGCGGACGAAGACTTCCAACGCATATAGGTGACTAACCGCCTGTTCTCTCGGAAAGTAGAATCGCAGATTGAGCCTGCTCCAGCCCCAGCTTCTATTCAACTGCATCTTTGATGGCGCGGTTGTGTTGCTGCTGCGTAGTAGAAGGGTTGGGTTCTCTGGGGTTCAACAATGCGTCGGGCTGCTCGAAGGACTCCACGAAGAAAAAGTTGCGTAAATGATTAGCCCGATGAAATTGCTCTGTGAAAAAGGGGCCAGGGTTCCATGGGATTCAACAATGCTATAGAAAGAAGGGAGAAGAGCAGGGTAAAGGTTCGGGGCGGTTACGATATTTGTGGCGGGAATGCGTGAGGATCTGCAAGACAACGGGCACAAGGAGGCGACTGCCAATACTTCCGACTCTTATTCATAGAGATGACGAGTCTTATTTTCCTACTACTATAGGGAAGATATTTGGTTGCGCGAGACGATTCATTGTGCGAAGGGATTCTATCCTTCTTTTTTTCCGCGAAGACTTCGTTCCGGAGGACGGACTATATTCCCTTTAACCCAGTCTAGGCCAACCATATGGCGATGCGGTAGACCTCCCAGAGATAGATACTTGATCTTAGAGGATTCACACGTTCAATGGTGGAAACTTAAGGAACCGGCTAAGAGTGACTAAACGGAAAAACCCTATTCATTCCATAGCCTCATCCGGTCGAGGCATTAAACAATCCATCCCAATCCTCTTTCCTTTGGTCTACTCTAATGATGTGCCCGTTCGTTGGTGGAATATCTCTTTATACCGACGATTTATATGGGGATTGCCAACGATAAGGAGATTTACCCTATGATGAGCTCAAAAGTGAATGAAGATAAGGGTGAGCACTGGTGCTACTGGCATGGGCCTCTACCCCTGTGTAGTCTCTGCCCGCCAATAAACCATTTGAATACCAGGAAAGATCAGATGCGCGGAATCGTAATTGGTTAAGGATCACTGAATTACCGCTCCGTGGGCTATTACTATTGGGATAACTGAATACTTGTATGCCTCTATCAATGTAGTAACCATCTTTCTATAATCTGAATGTGAAAGCGGAGTAGCTCGCCGAATCCAAAGTGTCTATCTCCGCCGCCAGACTAAACTATCTGATGGGAAGCCTAACGAATGGTTACGGTAGCGTAGCTAGGGCTATGAAAAGCAAGGCAGTCCCTAGACTGTGAGAAATCCCTAACACCTAACCTTTTCCTTGAAGACCCTGTATTTTCGGACCAAGCAATCAAGCAACTTGTCTTGATTCTCCTAGTATCAAGTAGTAAGGGATCAAAACAAGGGAGGAAGAAGTAAAATGCCAGTCTCTTTGATAGGAGTAAGCTCGGAATTGAGGCCAAAAACCCTTTTTATAAAAACTATTTAGATTAGGAAAGGAAATAGTTTCTCCCAACGGTCTTAGAAGCGCTCTCCTTTGTTAGCGAGAATGCCCTATGCAGATGAGGAATTGCACAATGTGCTATCGAATCCGCTGTTACTGCCCGAGAAGGAACTGTTTGAAGGACAACTAATGCAAGCTGCTCGGGAGGTTTGGATTCATAGATGGGAAGAATCTGCTCTTCTCTTATCTTTGCGGGCCCGGAGGGAGCTGCTAAAGGAACTGCCATAGTTTATTTACGAGTAAAGGATCTAATAGTAGCAGGATTATGTCCAGAATCTGATGCTAGTTTATAAGTCCCTGCTTTGGCTGCCCCTTTCTGAATCTAAGAAGAGGTTGGTTGCATGTCTTAAGCCTGATTATGGATTAGATTAGGTTATGACTCTATAAGGGCTTACGACGAATAGGCTCTTAGATGGGGCATTACCGGAAAACTAACTATCAATTGAATAAGAAAAATGGGAGACCCTATCTTTCTTCAGAGCAATCCCACTCTAAATCGACAGAGATAGATGGAAGAGGCCTACGTCTATTTTGACTTTTGACTGGCAGTGGAGAAACCGGAAAGTGCTCACCGACGACAGATTGACACGTATGGGAATGGACTTTTCAGGTGCCCAATGTGCATGCAAGCGGGCAGAGGAAAGACACACGCATTTGTGTTTTTTAATGTCCAATTTCGTCCATGGAATTTCGGATCTAATAGCATGGATTGAAAGATATTGGGTTCAAACGGGTAGGACACCAAAACTCAATTGGTTACTAAAAGAAAAACAAAAAATGATCACAACTCAAATCTGGTGGTCTCGGAACTATGCGATATTTTAAGACAAACCAATCCATAGAGGGAGTCCGTACCGGTGCATTGATACAGCAGACCAAAATCCCTAAAATTCCGTGGAAGCGGTTCTGGAACAATTCAACCTGCAGCATAGAGTGAGTCGACAACCCAGAATGACAGAACCCAGATAGAAATAATTATGCACAGTTACATTACGACGGTGCGAGCTGAGGAAACCCCGGGCGGGTCCTTCACTCGACTAACCAGCGATCCTTCTTCCTCGCCGTCTCCTTCGCCCTTTCCGTTTGGTTTGCAGCTCCGTCACCCGTGTTTCCCTGGAGCAGCGCTTCTTTCCGGTGCTCCGATGCTCTCTGCCTTGGTAGGGTTCCTCTTTAAGAAAAAATCGCATTAATGATCTGTCTTGCCTTATTTCCAGCTGTTGAATGGAGTAATCTGGGAAGGGATCTTTTGCCAATTCCAGTTAGTGGAGCGAAGCCTTCCAATATGGGGCATACGAGTCAGGGGGAGCTAATGCTTGTTGGGTATTACCATGGAAAGTAAGGATGTTTAATTTGGTGATCGTGATAGGGATGAAGATCTCGATTATTCAGATTATGATCTCGATCTAGTCGACTCTGTTTATTCAGTAGATCTGGCCGGTTGAACGCTTTCTAGCAGCACCAAAAGCTTGGGTAGTGGGATGGGGGTGAAACCTGTTCTGGCTCTTGGTTTATGAAATCCCGATTTGAAGACTAGGGCCCTTCTTCTTTTCTTCTTGTGAGCTAGTAGCAGTTTTATCAGTTTAGATAGTTAGGGAGTCTTCCATTGAAATGAAAGTTTAAAAAGGCAAGCTAGGGAAGACAAGTTAGCGCTCTCCTCTTCTGGCTAGTTAGTTTGAAAGCAGCAGTCCTTTACTTAGGCAAGCTAGCCAGTTAAGTTATATGAGTAATTGAGTAATAAAGGAAGAATTACACTCGAACAAATGTGAGAGGTTATGTAATAGGGTAGGCAGGAATTGTCATTTGAGTGCTTTACGAAGGGTCTTTTTAATTCCTTCAACAACTCAAGCAACGCTCATAGAGTCTTGTTGAGCAGCTGAATAGCCTTCTCCTATCTTAATTGAATAGTTTCCCCTTCGTAATATCTTTACTCAAAAGAAAAGAGCTCCCACCGCCGATTGTAGATTGAAGTGAGTACCTCCTCTTGTCGACTCTGAACGAATGCTAGCATGGTGCGGGGCAGTCGGATTCTATTCCCTCTCAGAGGCCATAAAATTAGAGTCCTCGGGGAAGCCTTCTCTATTCACTTCTTACCCGAAAAGAGGGAATCGAAGCACTATAGCTCCGCTCAAACGTCCCTTTATTCGGGGTTCACATGTGCTTTTTGATACTGTACGGGTGACTTAACACCAACCAAGTTCAAGTTTTTCAACCCTTAGCACTAATATGTACTAAGGCTAAGGAGAAAGAAAGTGATTTGTTGCATCTTTTCTTATCTTGAAAAAGTCTTAGAAGAAGAGATTTCTCTGTTATGTTAAATAAACGAGTTTGCTTCTTTATTCTTAGTTTACTCTTAGTAGATTCATTGAATAACTTCTAGTCTTTTTCTATTCTATTTTTATATAAAAGAGTTCCAAGTACCATAGCATTGCTAGTTCAGACTAAGATTATAAAACCTTCAATATAGTTGAATCGTTAGATAAATGTTCCCGGTATTGATAATCTTTCATAGGAAGAGCTGTCATCTCTATCTTCCATCATCCATTCCCTGTAATTAGTCCTAGGATCCAAGGCACTAATGCTAAGGCTCGGATTCATACCCAGAAGAGACTAGACTGGTATTAAGCGGTTAAGGTAGAAGATCTCAAATCATTAGCTTCGGTGAACAAGATCAAATAGCTCCTCTTTCAGGTTATAAAGTAGAACTTGCACGAGGTATCAAATGTATCAACACTTGATTTCACCAACAAATATGTATAGTTGTAGATTCCGCGAATCTTTTATGTTCTACCCAATAGGCCCCGCTTGCCCAAGCCCAAAGGCCAGTTTGAAGAAGGTCCGTGAAAAGTAAACGAAACTGCCGTGTTCTAAGGGCTGGGACAGGCTAGGCAATTAACCCCAGAGAACCAAGGAATGGAAGCAGAAGAAGCATTATAAGCTGACGGCTTTACTCATCCTTGGTTGCTGCCTCGTCGCCGAAGCGAGTAGAGAGAACATAAGAGTATATCACACTCACTTCATCTAAATCATTTTTTTAACAAAAAAATCTAAAATAAAGAAAGATTCCATGCTGTCTATCTGTCCCGCCATAGGTTTTTCTAAGGCTCAAAGTCCAGAGTTCTTTGACGCTCATGGACGGTCTGTGAAGGGTCTGGGAGGTTACCAATACCGAGCCCCTTCCTGCCCAAGGCTGTTCCATACCCCGGAACAATGAGTGGTACAGATTCCTTCCAATAGGAGAGGTTCTTAGTTCTCAACCACCACCGGTAGTAAATTCCTAGAGATAGAACCAGATCGTACAACTTTCACATTCAAGCAAAAGGAATGAGATTAACATCCCTACTTCTTTGGTTTAAAGTCTCTACTCGGGAAGTCAGGCGAAGGAAAAAGACCCTTTGGCTTGAGGTGGTGAGTAGAAAGGGGTCGATTATCTATCTATGACGCATCAAATCGACTGAGATCAAGAAATCCTGAGTAACGAGATCTATTCTTCACACGAATCAACGAACGACTCGTCAGATTTGAACTGACATAGGTTTTTGACCCATCTTCTACCAAAAAGGAGCCGCTTTGGTGACGCGGTTCGGGCGGGGGGGGGGGGGGGGGGGGGCTGACATCCACGGGTTCCATGTCAAGAGAGAAGGACGGGACGGGAGAGGCATTTTCGGGGATTAGCAACTATTCTAGATGTGGACACCTTTTAGGATTGTTTACATGTTTTGCGTGAGTGTCACTTTGCTAAATTGATCTGGAACATCTTTATTCCCACTGAGCATCAAAGTGCCTTCTACTCCTTGGCATTCACGGATTGGTTATGCAGCAATGCTTCTTGTAAAGATCTTAAGTTTGGTTTTGATTGCCAGTGGCGTACGACCTTATGTGCGATAGCATGGAATATTTGGGTTTGGAGGTGTCGAGCTGTTTTTGATGGAGACTTTATTCTCCCTCATGATCCTAACCGGAGGATTGCTAACGATGTTTAAATTGTTGTCTCTGCTTTCTATTCGAAGAAAACGGAGCCAAGTATGCAGGTAACCAAGTTTCTTGCTTGGGAATTTCCTTCCGTTCAAATAAAAAAAAATAGGGATGGTGCTTCTAAGAGGAACAAAGACTTGCATGGTGCTGCCACGGGACATTAGTCGAGGTGCTGGTGGCCTTCCCCGAGACTGTTCAGGAACATCTTGATGTGGGTATACCTGAAAAATTCCTCAACCGTCGCCCAGAAATGAAAGAACTTAAAGGGTATATTGACCTTTCTAAACTAAATGCTAGATCTAACAATACAAGGGCAATGATCAGAAATGCCTCTAGGCAAAAATGCCGCTTCAGTAATAGCCTATCTTTTCTCTAGCCTGGAGCCGGCACTCCTAAACCTAAAGCAGTTAGCAAGCAGTTAACCATCTTTCTCAATATCCTCTACGCCTACTTCTCTTCCGAATCCAAGACTTGTTTCAAACTTTAAAGCAGTCAATCAAGCAGCACTTACCGCTATTCCATATATAGCATAGAGCTCTTACACAGCGCCTAATAGGCTAGCTGAACTATAAAGGCTGGATTTCCCCGATGGAAAGGCAACCAAAAGGCTGTGCTCAATCTTTTCAGAATCGGATTGGACTGGAGAAAAGAAAGCAATTCATGCAGAATCGGACTGGAGAATGCGATTCATGCAGAATCGGATTGGACTGGAGAATGCCATTAATTGCTATATGAAGTGGAATAGCCAGATGCGAACTGGTGTTACCAGCACAGGATGCAAATAGGTTGCCCAGACGAGGTCTTTCATCTACTAGTACGAGGAAGGTTAAGGAGCTAGGTGCTTTAAGGCTAGCGGAAGGATGTTCTTCCCAAGAGTGGTACTCAGAAGAAGAAAAGGTTGTTGTTCCCGCAGCACTCATTGATACTGAAAAGTGGTCGTGAAAGGAGACTGCTTTTGCTTTGAATTCTTACCCAAGCTCTTGGACAGACTTGGCTGTGAACAAATCCTCTCTTAGAGAATCGACCGTTCACTCATGCTTTGGACGAGAGAAAGTCTGATTAGTCTTCCGTGTGAACGGTGATATCTATAATAAAGAATACATGTCTCAAGGTAAACAGGAGTTCCCGGCTCAAGCTAAATGATACCGGTGCAAGGTAAGTAAATTCTTTAGTTTAGGGAAGGATCCCAAGTGCCATCGATTTAGCTCTTGGAAGAAGGGAAATTCAATTTTGAAGAGTGGGCATAAATAAGAGATCTTCTCTCTTTCCCGTGCTTTAGGAAGCGAGTGAATCCCGGTCTTATTTAAAGAGAGTGAAATGAGCCAGTAGCTCTGGGAAAGAAGGAAGAGAAAGGGAAGGAATCACTATAGTTACTCAAAAAAAAGGTTCGGAATCGAATCCGCTCAAGCTGTGAACAAAGAAGAAGCTCTTGCCACTGTCGGTCTAAGTGCAGTTGGAGGAAGGGGAGATGGGATGAGTGAGGGTTCAATTCTTTTCCGGAAAGAAAGGTAAGGTGCGGAGCGGAAATCAAGATGGCAAGGAAAGTAATTGATAGAAAGATTGCTACTAACGCTTCGCTAATGAGAGTTGGGAGTTGGCTTACGTTCCTCTGTTAAATAGCTCTGATTCTATCCGAATAAGGGAGAAATAGAAAGAACTGGGTAAGGCTGAACTCTTCTTTTCTGGTAGTTGTAATGCTAAAGTATATTTTTCCTCGGTAAGCATTATCCAGTCAGCTAGCTGAAGTTATCAAGTTCAGAAGTAGCAGCTCTCCTAGCTGCACATTCATCTTCCTCTCTTGCTCCACTTTCACTACCCGCAGCAAAGCTAGGAGATTCCTGAATAGTCTGCTGCTTTCCTTTATTTTCATAAGAAAGGTGATGCATCTGTTCCACCTTATCTAGATTTTCTTGGCATAGCACTGCATTTGATTCTTTGGGAAGAATGACATCATCTACAGATAGGTCTTCATTAGAAAGCATTTTCAATCTATTTGCTGCAGACCCAACAATTTGACATGCATTTTTCTATCATATCAGCTCACTGCTTCATACCTGAAGGTCTCTGCACTACTTTCCAGTCATTAGCATTCTCAGTCTTTTTAGGGACCGCTTTCTTTCCTTCTTCTTCTTCAGAGGTTGAGTAAGGGTTTGGGTATGATTCGGGCACTTGACAGTTGAATGCCCCGCAGTTAAAGCATTTCAAAGGTTTCCAAGGCTAATCCACTTTGATAGCTGGAAAGCAGTCAAGAATAAAGTCAACCTCTAAGTAATCTACTGCCCTAACTAAACCACCAAGAGCGGATAAGGCAAAAGGGTGTCAGCACCCACTCCTGGGCAAAAGCATGCTAAGGGCGCAGCTTACTCCTTCAATAGCAGATTCAATAGCAAAAGAAAAGAAGCAAGGCCCGCTACCACGAAGACTAATCAGACGATAGATGGCACTCGGTTTCCTAACTCATTTACTTGACTTTCAGCCTTTCATTTTCGGCAGCTAAGGAGGTTGTCTTCTTTAAGTGAGTGAATGACTAATAACTAAGAATGGTGCTTTCCTTTACTAATCTAATAGAATACCCCCTTCTCGATAAGTAAGGTAGGTTGGCTGTGCTTGGGTCTCCTTCTCTTGTTGAAGGCTTTCCTACTTCTAATAGAATCTTCTAAGGTCATCTCCTCTTCAGCTTCTGAAGTTACCACGGTCTGTCATCAAACCTCATAGGCTAAAGAGAAAGCTAAACAGGGGTTCAAGATTGAGTTCACTGGCCCTCGGAAGTTCGAGCGAGTTAAGCTTTCTTTCCTTCGTTTATTCCCTAATCCTCTTAATCGAGTAACTTCCATCCTCTGGCTTTCTCCAGTAGGTTGCCTCTAGAGCAGTTAGTCTAGCATTTCCGGTTGTTTATGTAGGATCCTATGTTCACATAGAGAACTTCTAGCTTTCAGTCCTTAGTTCAGGATCTCTACCTTTAGAATAGAATGATCATGCCTATCCCTCTTTGGCTGACTTGCTTTGCTTCGCTTGACTTTGATTTAAATAGAGTTCGAGCTCTGAGTAAGCTCTTGCTTTGATTCACTTGGTGCCCTAAACTAAAGGGCTTGAAACCAGAGCTTTTGACTTAAGGCTTGGTGACAGGCTTGAATCACGGAGGGTGACAGATCAAATAGTTACTTTAGCTGTTGAGGGACTGACTTTAGCTCACTGATCCGATGTGATTGAATTCCCTAGGAAAGAAGGCAACTAGCTGAGGGTGAAGGGCAAGGAATGCGAGAACAAGGGATGTCCCACTTTGACTGTATTCAAAAAGCAAGCTAAGATTCATCAGAAAAGTAAGTTGCTTTCGGATTAGAGGCAGCTGTTGCGGGTTCAGGTGCGGCTAAATCAATAGGACCGACCGTCTGGGATAGGCGGAGTTGGTAGGAAGCACGGTTGGCGATAAGCTGGTACAGGTTTCATTCTTTCTATTCAATAAATATCTCTTCCCGTAAATCAAATAGACTAACAATGTAGGCACCCGTTGGCCCATTCTCTTGTTTGTTAAGTGAAGCCCATCCACCATCTATGTTAAGGAAAGGCGATCCATCCACCAGCCCCAAAGGTGATTAATCCATTCCTTCATTCTTAGGAGGCGGGCTTTCTTACCATTAAGTCGGGTGGTGGCAAACAAAGATAGGGGAAGGAAAGGCACTCAACTGCTCTAATCATACTTTTTTCGGCTAGGGATAGCTAGTCTGAGGCGGTGAGAGATATGGCAGAAAGGGGGGGTGTCCTGGTCGGTTCATCGGCTATAGACCAATTCGAAGAGCATTCGTTGACCTCTCCTTAGGGGTCCCATCCCTTGTGGCCCCACAGCCTAACATTGATTTTTATCTTTAGATTTTCATTCTAGAAAGAGCAGTAAGAAGGATCTCTTATGCAAGCTTTCTTGATGAAGGGTACCTCTTTATAAAAAAATTTGTAATCTTCCCTTCCTTTTTTAATGGATTTTTCTAGCCTCAATGGCTATAGCATTCATTTGATAAGATAGCAATCCAATCGTAAACCGTAATCAGTGACACACAAAAGCCAAATCATAAACTTCGGAGCAAGTTCAATAGTTTTCAAATAGCTTCCGCCGAATTACGCTTGATAATAATTAATGGAGTGGCAAGCAAGAGCAGAAGGAGGAAGGTGAGTAGGGTTGGTGAAATGATGCAAAAAAAAAGGCATGATGAGATCTGAACCCCTACCTTGACTAAGAGAATTAGGTTATTCTTTTGCTGTTGGTCTTTGGTGCCTATCCATCCTATGCCTCGTACGTAGTCTAAATCAGAACTGAAACCTCTTTTATACCCGGAAAAAAACTTTGATTCATTCCCTTGATTTGGCTATTCATTCTAGCAACAATCGTCAAACACGGCATAGCAACAGCGGCTAGCTACTTCCTTAAGTTAGAAGCTGAGGTAGGACTAGTCTGGGTATGAATCAAATCCATTCCTAGGGTGAGTCCTTATGTAAATGTAAGTAGAAGGCAGCCATCTAAGAGATGTTACTAGTCTGATCTGGTACGATGTAGGTTGGGGGTTTTGAGTCATAGAGAGTCTGTATTTTATTGGACTTGGCGAGAAGTGTTAAGAGCAGACTAAGCTAAGGAATAAAAAGAGGATTTGGATGCTTATCTTCCTTCCTACACCTAACTTGGCTATCGCTTGTCAGCTTCAGTCCCTGTTGAATCGGTTCTATCCGTTGATTTCTGGTTCCACCCTAGGATTCTTCCTTCGGCCCGAAAAGCCAAGCCACTGATGCTACTGCTGCTAAATCAGCTGATGGAGTGCAACGTTACCGGGTCATTCTGTCGGTTTTAAGAGCCTTCGGCAACCGGCAAAGAAAGACCGTTCTGAGTAGCAGTAACAACGCTCATAGCAAGTAAGAAAGATGGGGTAAATGGGCCGGAAAGACAAGTTTATAGAGTCGGAGAGCTAGTAGAGCTCATAGGTTTCTACCTGTGACTAACTTAGTGTGCTTTTGGTAGCTGCTGCCATACCAACAATCTATTTTTCGTAAATAAGCACTAGCATTACGGTGCGAGATCTGCCAAGCTAAGCTCAATCACAACCCACCGGCTCAAACAAAGGTTGGATCGGTTCACTGAACGCCAACAAAATATAGCAAGTCCTCTAGCAAGCCAATTCCTTTCTTCATCGCCTTCGACAACTAATCACTATCGTACTCTCGGTACTTACTATTTGAGTATTGGTATTGGATTCTCCTTCAGCGGAAAGATGGAATTGACTATGCACACTGACTCCTATTCAAGATATGGATACTAGACTGTCCTGCATATGAGACGGATTGTTCTTCTAGCCTACATCGACGAGACTCAACTCCTTACTCTCTTCCTTCTATACATATTTGAAAGTCAGGAATAGCAGACTTGTTCACCTATTTCCTTACTAGAGCAGATACTTGAGGACATAATGCAGCCCGTGTTACTGGTGTGTGAAAGGATAAGCGGTAGTGCCCCACACCCGTGATGCACTTCCTTGCTTTCAGGTATATCTCCAGATAGATAGGGTTTTCTCTCTTGTTTAGTGCTTCTCACTCTTTCCTCTCAAACGGCGATACCTTAGCAGCATTTGGCCCATCCCAGAGTGAAACTCCCTAACCAGATTCTGAAACTAAACGAAGAAGAACTCCTAAACACATAAAAGACACCTGCGACTGCAGCTACTTACTTGGCTTTCATCCCTCCTTATACTTATTCATGAGGCTTCACTTGGCATAGATGCCAGGGCCTTGTTCTGACTTCCGAGACTCATCTATCCTATTACTGAGAAAATTCCCTACTTGGAGTGAGAATCCCTTTATCCCGAAGCAGCGGCAGAAGCGGTTTGATCTCTTACCTTTTGCTCATATCCCAGAGACCCGTCTGCAGTTAGTTTCTCATTCGAATATGAATAATCAACAAGGGCACCTTCTCTCTTTACCTTTACTGGCTTTAATGACACTGCAGGGGACGCAGCAACAGACTCTTTCCCCTCAATCGTCGGGGGCTATTATCCGCTCACTCCCTTGCTTTCAGAGAACTCCCCCAGTTATAGATAGATAGTCAAAAGGGGCTTTCTTACTCACAGGATTTCAAGATACTCGTTAATGCCTCACTCCCTTCTTCTACTTCTGACATTCTACTTGAAAGTCTGATATCCGATAAACTAGGTTTAGCTTGAATGTCTTAGTTCACATACTCTACGGGATTTCTTCTTTACTAGAACTCTTTTCTCATGACGTGGTTGGGAACGTTGTGTCATCTGTTCGTTTCGATTCAAAAAGTTTAACTTCGAACTAACCGGGAAAGCAGAAGCGGAACATACTTATATAATTAAGGTACTTCCTTACTTAGAGTGAGAATACTCTTTATATGGCACTTATCCCATCCGAGTACTTACTTGACTTACTTTACTGAAACAGCCTAAGCACCTTTCCCCGGGATTCTTCATAAAACCAGCTTCAGCAGCAAAGACTTCTACTTGAGGACAGTCTACCTTTGGTGGTGTGAGATGCTATTCTTTTATACGGTGGTGTGAGATGTCATTAGACTTTATCATATTCATTTGAATTGAGCGTATTGTAAGACTAATATGGAAAGTCAACCGAGCGTGGGGAACGAACGAGCGTGGGGGTGAGATGCATGCAATTGAAGCAGCTACCTGAAAAGCTGGGTTTGATTCCCTTAGATACCTTTGGGTTTAGCCTTGAGGAAAGACAGCATATACCAAGAAAGAAGAGGTTGGAGGGCTTGACAGAGATGCGCGGGATGCTCCGGAATGAGCCTCAACAGAAAAGAAGGAAACTTCCCTATCTAGTTCAAGTCCTAAACCAACGGATATTGGAGAAGCTGAACGAGAAGAAATAGCCATATCCCTAGGGGCACCTTCGATCGATACTGCCTTAGACCCTGCCCTTGGTCCTAAACCTGCTTACGCTGGAGAAGCCCTTACTTCTTCAGCTTGAAAGACATCTCAGGAAAGAGCTACTTCAACTGAAGAAATTTATTTAGTAGCGAGAACCCTTCCTACTCGAGAATAAGGTCAGGAAGTGAAGCGTTTTTTCAGTTTTTCTATAAAAATATAGTAAGTGTTATGCGGGGGTGGGGATTCAGACCGATGAGGGGCGTAGGAATTGCCCTTAACTGTCCGGAAGGCTGAAATAGCTTTCTCGGGAGCCTCCGGGAGGTCGGGGTATTCAATCCCAGGATACTCAAGGAGCAGGGCGTCGTATCCCAGGGCTTCTACTAATACATCGTATAGCGGGTCCAGGCTTGAAGTTCTACCAAAAATGGAATGGGACAGTCATTCGAAAATGAGAAAAGAAAATCAGGGTGTCAAGACATCTATATGACCAAGATGGCCATCTCACGAATTGGATTCGAACCAATATCAAGCTACTTTCCTTTAGTAGATATGTCATCCCCCTCATTATAGTCCTCCTAGAATCAATAGCATTTCGTCGGAATACATCCTGTCTTTTCACCTTAGTAGTCCTATGCATAGTCAGTACTATAGCCCCAATCATGGCTACTAATAAAATCAGACTAGGAACCAAAAACCAGACGGAATAGTAGGTATAAAGTAAATTGCCCAATGTTTCCAAATTAGTCCAACTTCGTACCTTTCCGGCATAAACCATATATCTCAGAGAGGTCGTATTTCTTTGGGTTGGTAGTAATGGAATGCTTTTATTATCTAAAATGAAGAACATTTCCCACCAAAAGATCAGTCCAATAATACCACTCACTGGTAAATAGCGCAATACTTCTTCGTGAATCTCCGCTATTTGAATGTGGAACATCATAACAACGAATAGGAATGAAACGGCTATAGCTCCTATATGAACTACTGGGAAGATCATAGTGAAAAATTCGAGACCTAACAAAAGAAGTAAACCTGAAGTGTTGCGAAAGACTGGGATGGGAAACAAAACGGAATGTACCAGATTTTTAGCACGTACAACCATCAAACCAGAGACCAAAGCAAGGCTCGACAAAACAGAAAGTATCATAGTACGTCGTCCTTCCCTGAAATGGAACTTTCATGCTGGAGCAAGAACTAGCATGAAAGTCGATCTATTACAACCAGCGCGGTTGTTCGTATTTCATTTTCTTCTTCCAAGCCCTTCTTTCTTAGCACTGAGTTACTTACGGAATCTCAAATCTCTCTCGCTTCTTCAGCTTGTTCCTGTTCGTCTATTCGGGACGGGGCAGGCAGCCCACATACATGAAGAGAAGAATAGAGAGGGGGTTATCCTGCTTAAACTTGGGAAGTTTACTACTGGAAATTGGGAAGGGCTATAAGTAGGCCGTTTGCTATTGCTATAAGGGCTGCTCGCCTTTATACGGCTTGGCTTCGCTATCGTTTCTATGTAGTGTAGTGGTCGACCTAAAAAGTCGTATTCCTGCCATGCCTATTATCCAGTGCTAGAAGCTTCGCCAGAAGCAAGCAATACGAGGTCGCTCTGCTTCGTAGACAAGGCTCGTTCCGTACTTGACTTACGAGCTCGTGTAGTACTCGCCCCTATCTCTTCTTTAAAGGGGCGCACACTCGCTATCTACTAAATGAGCTCACGAAGCGATCTGGGAGTGAAGCCTTCAATTTAGTTGCTTCCCCCCTTTTCTTTTCCCTCACCCTACCCTTTTATTTCCGCTTAAGCTTCCCCGGTTTGGGGGATTAATTGATTGGATACCCGAGAACCATAATCTTTCCTAGGAACAGCTTCTACGACGATAGATAGGGGTCAGGTTTGTTTGGCATCTATGCCCCCTGCCCTCCAAACAGTATGGGAGCCTTTCAGCTCGTACTGCTCACACTCCTAGATCTTCACGGCACCTCCTCCACCATAGTGTGAGCTGGGAGCAGCTCCGAAAAGCGAGGCCTACTTAAATAAGTAATGAGCTTTCAACAACGTTAACAACACTATGAAAAAAGTAAACTATGGTTGCCCACTGATCTGATCATAGGTGAAATCCAACCCCTTCTCTGCTCCTTTCCTGACCCTTTCTAAGCTCTTGGATCCTGCCATGCGCCTCTCTAGGCTTCGCTATCGCTCATGACTGGTATATGGATCTCTCTATGTAGTGGTCGACCTTCTAGAAGCTTCGCCAGAAGCGACTAGTCGCTTCCCGAATGCCCCTTTCCTTCGCTACTAGGAGAGTCGCTAGCTTGCTTCATTATATTCTATAAGCGGAGCGACTTGTCGAGTCTACGAAGCTTCGTAGTTGCTTCCCCCCCTTTTTTCTTTTGCCCCGCCATGCCACTAGATCCATAATGACCGGCGAGTCGGAACATGTATGAATATAACCACGTGGAGCGCCGTACCGGCCTATCGAACGAAGCGAAGAAAGAGATCATTGAGCCTATTTAGCCGAGCGGAACCCTTTTCAAATAATATATATATATATATATATATATATATATATATATATATATATATATATATATATATATATATATATATATAAAATAATAAGCTAAGGGGGCTGGGAATCGCAAGAATTGAAAAGTCCTCCATTGAATGGGATGAGAAAGACAGGTTCGGAAATGGCCGGATTAGCAGGAGGAAGGGCGGCCCCACCCTGAAACAAAGGTGTACGTACATAAATAAAGAGACTGGTTATGGCCTTGATAGGGCTCCTTCCCATCTATCTTGACCGGGAAGAGGGGGGAGGCTCTTGCGGAAGCCCTGCCCGCCCTTCTCTATTCTATTTTTAGGATCCCTCTGAGGAGGCTTTCCGGACTCGTAAAAGACGGCTAGGAACAAGAATAGGGTTAGTAGTCTCTGCCGTTGCAGGTCCTTCTCCTTCCGCTGATATGGCCCTCTTTTTTGTTTTGTTTGTTCACCGCGGCACGAAATCATGAAGAAGCTGGAATAACTCAGAAAGAGAGTGGCGCCTAGCCGTTGAGAGCGTCTGTTGTCTTTGTAGAGGAACAGTACGATCTTGGACTGGCCCCCTTCGCATGACCTAGAAATAAAAAGAAGTCCGTGCTACTATAAGGCCTCTAAACTCCTCCCTCAGGACACTGTTGCGTTGCCCATGGGGACGGGCTAGCCCCGACTTCCATAGGTCCTTGGTTCGACCTCCTAATGAGAACTGAGGTCCTTGCGCGGGCGTCTCATCCCTAAGACTTGTTTGCTCTGTATGGAGTGCCCCGTGGTTCCTCGAGTGCCAGCCGCAGAGAGGAATGCCATCAACTAGGGCGCTATTGGCCACTAACCACTCGCTCGCCGGACGCTCGGGCTCCGCGTTTCAAGTTCGTTATCCTAATCGTATCCTCTGCTCCACCGGGAGCCTGACCCCTTCTTCTATCTTATCTACTGCCTTGCTCCTCGGCTCCATACTGCTCCAGCCGCTCACTGTAATAGCTTGCTTCTCGGGTGGCTCGCACCCTGGGTGGTGCGGCTGAGCCAGAGTGGGCTCAGCAGTCGGCCTATCTTTCCGGGCGCACGCATAAAGGCATGATTAGTTCCACAAATCTCACTGCACTGACCATAGTAAACTCCTTCTCGTTGTACCGAAATAGAGGTTTGATTTAAACGACCAGGTACATCATCACATTTTACACCTGGGGAAGGTACAACCCAACTATGAAGTACATTAGCAGATGTTACAATAATACGTAGATGACTTTTGGCTGGTACAACCACTCGATTGTCCACTTCTAATAAACGTAATTGACCCAATTCTAGATCATCTTCTGGAATCGTATAACTGTCAAAAGTGAGTGACTGTTCATCGGAACTGTTATAGTCCGAATACTCATAAGGTTGGGTCGACGCCCGTCTCCCCCCAAACTGTACTTGCAAGTTTCCCCGCAAAAAGCTCTCCACGCCTACTCTTAGAAAGAAGACTCTTTTTCTTTAGTTAGTACCGACCGTAAGACCCTTTATGAGTAAGGGGAATCGAAGGCCGGGGAAAGTTTATTGGCAACAGGGAACCCTTTCTCACCCAGTCCTACCTACCCTATGTATTCAAGGGGGGGGGGGGTGCTGGAACCGAAAAAGACCTGGTTCCACACATATGAGACAGGCAGAAGGTATGGGACGACCAGTTCACCATGGAAAGCGAATTTGATCCTATAGTCGTCTTCTTTGTTCGAGAAATGCGCAGTGGAAAGGGATGCTAGTCGGCTCGGAGAAGTTGTAGGCCCCAATAAAAAATATCAAGATTCCTCACCTATCCTGTCAGGGGCCCAGTTGAACGCTCAAGTATAGATTCCCTATGCTCATCGGCCGGGGCCGGCCGGCCCGTAGATCTGGATCCATCCATAGACCTGACCTGATATCGTTTGTCCAAAAAGAAAAAAAAGTTGGTTTTTAGTAGTAGTTCATGATACCTCGAATTCCCACGTTCCAGCTTGCATTATGCCAACAAGTCCCACCCCCAACTCTAGCTGAGAAGTTGAGTCACCCTTCTTTTTTTTCAGAAAAAGAATCGAATAAAGAAAGAGATAGTCTATATCCTGTATCGATCATAGGATCACTCTATGAATAGGTAAATTCTCTGTGACCTCCCACCGTTCACGACATCCCTTGCTTCTCGCTACGAACGGCTCCTCGGTGGAAGAGTAGAAGCGCTGGTCCCCTTCGGTCAAGTTGCTTGTACCTGCTGTTACCTACCGTAGGACCTCCGTCCCCGAAGCGAAGAAAGAGGAGCAGGAACAAGAGGTTGTCCTCTCCCGGCCCAGTAGTTCCGCAACTACTACCGTGGTTGTTGCCAACGGGGATCCTCCATTCTGAAAGGTTACTGGGTCGGCCGTTAGGTCCAAAGTTGTATGCCACAGCTATGGTGCCGATAGATTCACTACTTCAGCGCCGTTATCGGACATTTCAGGCTGAGCATCTATTTCTCGTATATCGCTCCACACCGAGAAGAGGGATGTGTACCTCCAGCAACAACAAGATGGAACCATAGGCTTCTATGCTGGGAGCATTTCGGGGTCTAGGTCTAACCATCTCAACTCCCCGTTTCTGGCATGCTATAGTTATTTAAGTCTCTCGACGGCGGGAATGGGAGATTACCGGTAAGCCAGATGCTTCGCGAACCATATTCTTAAGGCATTTCGTTGCACTTAAATCACCCTCGTGAAGAGGCGCACTCCGATACCATTGATGTCCAATAGCTTTGATAGTAATGGCTGGATTTACTACTACCTCGTCCATTGAGTATAAGAGAGCAAATGATGGTATAGCAATGAACATCGGGATGATACTAGGAAATATGGTCCGAAGAATCTCGATAGTAGTTCCATGAACAATCCTTTACGGGATTGGATTTTTTTCTTTTTGGAAATGCCATAAAGCGCGAACCAAGATCCGTGAGATGAAAACCAAAATAAGAATGAGGAAGAAAAAGATATCGTGATGTAAGTCTATTATTCCTTGCATCATAGGTGTTGCTGCGTCTTGAGATCCTAATTGCCATGGTTCCGCTGCATCACAAGGAGCAATTGTGAGAAATAGCCATTCTAGAACAATCATTTGATCTGTTTCATTCTTTGACTGCTCTGCTCCCCCAAAAAAGTTGAGAGACTTGTTCTTGCTCTTCCAATTAAGGAAGACGGATTTCGCCGGTTGGTCCAACCAAGAAAGACATGGGAATTTTGGGCGTCAGATTCTTCTTCTTCTCTTACTTACGATATTTCGAGTTGGATGAACAGATCGCTCCTAAAAGCAAGCAGCCGTGTGATCTTATATACGATACCACCAGACGCGCCCCAGTTTCAAGCGAGCTCACCCTATGGACCTTGCTGAACTAGATTCCCTGCTAGTGAGAGCGGCTTAGAAAGATAAAGGAGCACAAACAAGGGTTGTTTGAAAATGAACAGATAAGCTAACGCACTACTTATTTTCTGCCTACTTGCAATGCAACTACTCCTGAGAAAGACTCAAACTGAACTAGTTGAAGCTAAGGGCCTGCCTTTCCAGCTACTGAGGTAAGGGGCAAAGGATCCACTTGATTCATCACTTTTTTCATAACCATTAGATAGAGAGAGAATCCCACCCGGCCTAGCTATAGCTATCGTAATGCGTCTCGATGCCAAAGCTTCCTGAACCAACTGAAGCAAGGAATATGAGTAGAAGAGCGCTAGCATCCCTTGCTCTCTATCGATTGCTCACCGCCGTCTCATCCAAAGGAATAGAACTGGAGGGCGAACTTCCCATCTGTTTCCGTCTCAATGTGACCATTTATATCTTTCTCTATTGAAATGTAATCCAGTTCCGGCTTGCTGTTCAAAGGGTAAAAGGACAGAGGAAAAGGAATAGGTTAGAGACAGAGGTTAGGGACGATTACGAGTGCCTGTTCTGGTTCTTATGAGTAGGAGAAGAGGAGATTAGTAGCCCGAGTGAGAACTCCCAAGCCGAATCTGTGCTATTTCAGTAGTCTTGGTAAATATCCTTTCTCCCTTCCTAACCTAACCTTCTGTTTCCCGCGGGCTAGGCAGCTATTTTCTTTGTTTTTTATTTATGATCTTTCTTATTTACCTTTAAGGCATCCTATTCTCCGTTTTGAGTTTCTTTTGGAATCGTCTTCTTTTCAAAAAGATCTTCTCCCTTGTTCTTCCCTCTTCCTATGATCTTGACCTGCAAAGTTATTTCCGAAAGCTCCCACTATGACTAAAAAGCTCCCAATAGGCCACCCGCTTATATTATAATAAAGTAAGTAGGAAGGAGCGAAAGCTACTCGACCAGACGGGAGAGGCGACCAAAGGAAGCTGGTTCACCTTCTCTCCTCCGTTACAACATAGGTCGTTCCAATCCCGGATGAAAATATTCCAAAACTTAAGTCAAGGAGAAAGGTCCAATTAAAATGCTTAGGACTAGAAAGAAATATGATCCTATCTACAGGAACTCTTCATCATAGATCGGAGAGCTCATTTGATATATCACGAATGCAGTGATCAAGCATCAGGCGGAATATATTGCTACCTCTTCCTCCCTCCACCATTCTATAAGCAAATGCTTGTGGGTAGGATTTATCTCCAGAACCATCTTTCTTATGCAAGTCGAGGAGAAGCGAGTAAACTTGCTTGCACCCTAATTCTTGGTAGAGTTATCAAAGAACTCCCTCGCTTGGCACAACAGCAAAGAGAACTACAATTCCAACTGGATCCAATGAGAAGAGAATTCGAACACCAACCCTTAAGATTGTAATTGGCTTGCTAGTCTTTTCCCTTGCGCTTGATAACTCTTCTGACAAGAAGTCCGCAATTGGAGGAGGGGCGAATGGAAGTACTTCACACTGAACACTCGCTTACGAAATGGAACAGAACTCTCAGGATTCGAGAAGGACTAGGCAGGCTCTTTAGGGCGATTATCCTCTTCCTTAGACATAAAGTTAGACCCACTAGGTAAATAAAGGAATTACCAAGGTAAGACACATATCGCAATATTACATCTACCTTTGCCTTACCCATAGAAAGCCTTCGCACATATTTCCTTCCAACGTTTTTAGCAAAGGCCCGGAGAGAAAGCATAATCTAGTTAGTAGTCCTACAGAAGCCAGAATCAATCCTATAGATTAGAAACTGTAACCTATAATCTTGATGCACTCTAATACCTAAAATATTATATGCATATCCTCACCAGGGAATATGCGCAGAAAAAAGCACCTTTTTTCACTTTATCACTGGATTGCGAACATCCTTTTGATGAGAATGCCACTACTCTTACTTACTATCTTCAAACCCGCCTATTGGCGTGTCTGGATCAGGTGAATCGCTTGGCTAGATATCTCCTTAAGCGAGATATTGTTAACTCCTTAGTTCCTTAGAAAAGGATAATAAGGGAGAAGAAAAACCCTAGCTTTCTGTTGATCCTCCAACTTGCGTCAGATCCTTTTGCCCCTTACTCTGCTAGATTGAAAGCGGATGCAAGAGAAATATCAATGGCTGCAAGTAGAACTGCCATGGAACTATATGGATAGCAACTCCCACCGGATGGAGATATCTTAACTTTGATTTCAAGCCTCTGTCTTTCGCTTGCCTAAGGTTAAGGTAAGAAAAAGAGACAGCTACTGGACACTACGGGGACTGTAAGCGATCTAACAGAACTGGCTTGTTGAACGGAACTCAGACTAGAGATATCAAATGACCTAGGGGACTGGACCTCTAGATGTAGCACTGGATGTAAGAAAAAACTCGACTGCCAAAGCAGCACTTAGCACTCCAACTAATGGCCTTAAGACTGTTGCAATTGGTACAACTGCTTCAATGTGATAGAAGGAAACTGGCTAAAAGGGATTAGAAATGGACTAGTAAGAGACTCCAATGTAACCTAAAACTAAAATTGGAACCCTAGGAGGGGCAACTTCCACTCTTTTTTTCACTCTTTCCATTGTCGTTTACTTTACGAAGCGAAGGAAATCTAAAGGTATGCCCATTTTATCGAGGAGAGGAATTACTAGCTCGCAGGCTTAAAAATGAGAACTTCCTTCCTTGCCCTCGAACCGACTATCCAACGACATGGAACACTTAGCATTGGCCTATCACTCAAATTCAATTTTATAGCACGCCAACAGGAGGGGCTTCTCTTTTTTCTCCCACTAGATAGCTAGCAGAAAGAATGGCAGGACGAAAGAAAGGCTTAGGATAGCGGGAGAGGGTGAATGAAAGGAAAACAACTCAAACTTCTGGCTCGCAAGAAAGGCGAATAACTGCAACTGAATCGACATAGACGGACTTCTAAACTTAGCACAGCGCTTACCTTATAACTTGACTTGGGAGGGGACCCAGCCCTCTAACGTTGCGTGAGGGGTGCAACGGGATGATCTCATGGGGCTGATTTATTAGAGAATGATGTTAAGTAGCCCTCCAACCATCGGCATACCCTGGCCCGTCAGGGTGCTTCTAACACCTTATCGCGTCAATTGAAGTCCACCTTATTGTTGATGAGGCCATTCGATCAATCGGCTCAACCGGATGCGGAAGGGTGGCGGTTTACGATCCTATCTCAACTTTATCTTACCCCCTCCCACCTTCCCTTTTCGCTTCGTATACTCCCCTTTCTTTCAAAGGAATCCCTTTCTTCTCGACCGGATGGGAGGCCTTACCTGGTGAACAGCCTTCCTTACCTTAGGCTTTACGAGGACTCCTTTTTTTACTTCTCCTTTTAGGCAGTTCTCTCTCTCTTTCTCGACTTGCAACTCACTTTTCCCTTTATTCCGCTTCGAAAGGGGTGCGAACGCTAGGTTTTGGTCAGCGACTTTCCTCAGCCTCAGAGCCGACAAAAGCTTTTTTCTTGATTTAGGAGCGAAAGAAGATGGATCCGTTTAAGAAGAATAAGCAGCTATTTTATACACTATAGTTCGACTCGAAAGGTCTTTCAGTGACCGAGTTCAGTGACCAAGGCTAGGCAACAACTCACTAGTCGAAAAAGACGCAGCTAGTCTTGGGATCAAGGCTTCTTTCCTTTGCTGAATCAGGAATAGCCGACTCCAGGTAAATGCTTTTCCCAGCTCAAAGGCGATGACTAGTAGATTCGGGGGTACCTATAAAGCGAACAAATGTTCCCATGGTCATGATTGTTGACTAAACTGCCCTTTCTCTGATTCCCCTTGCCGACTCTGAACTAACTCATGCTTGAATGTGAACAACCGATAGAAAGCAGCATTCTACTAATTGGATTACCTTCTTCCCTTCCTTATAGTAGGAATTTCTCTCTCGAACCCTAGAACCTTTGGGCTAGGAACCCGATAAAAGCGAATGTTCAAAGCTTTCAGCGGGCTAGAGTCGTCTTCTTGCTGTTGTTGAATATGAAGTTGTGATCAGCTTACCAGTAAAGAGCTCTTGTTTAGCGAGAGTCGTATTCGGATTCTACTTGAGCAGCCTTCTCTCTCTGAGTTACAGCAAAGGTAGTTCGGTAAGCCTCGTCATCTAGTATGACCAAAGCATTAGCCCTGTCTCTATCCTTGGGCTAAGGGTGCATAGACTGGACTTAGTGAGGTGAGGTAGCTTAGGATGATGAAACCGTACCTTCTCACTTTCGGACTTTCTTGCTGGCTTGACTTCTTGACTTAGAGCTTTCACGTGGCAATCGTTGATGGAAAAAAGAGTGATCAAAATATAAAATAAAGAGGTAGTTGACAGAGGTAGAATCGACATCTGTCTCATCTGCTGGAAAGCTTGACTTGGCTATTGAAATCAGCAGCAACAAATCAACTTAATTAAGATTAAGAAGAATCCGTTCTTGGAAGAAGTCCTCACTTACCTTATAGTAAAATATCTGACAATAGATGCGGATTATGTAGCAAATGCTGCTAATGCGTAACACATTGAGTTAGGCAGCTTTCCTTGAGCAGATAGGACACTGCGCCATCAACAGACATACTCGCGAAGAAAGCACCTACCCTGGTGGAACTTAACTGCCTTGATCCTCATCTCGTTCACTCACAGAAGACCTTGCCTAGCTCTACTTTCTTTCTTATACCAGGAAGCCTTTCGCTTGTCCCTTCGCATGTGAATCTTGATATCCCGGCTAGAGAGCTTTGATTTCTTCTTTCCTTGGGGTTCCTTCCCTCACTTGTTACTAGCAGCTCTTCCTTTAGACCTGAGAACAACCTATTCTTTTCACAGCGGAAGAGTCGAAACGAAGACCGCAGAAAGCATAGTCAGAAGCCGCATCGGCAGTTCGCATTGACGGCGTTAACAGAATCGGAGAATAAGAGCTTAACGCAGCTCGACCTCGGGAACAGATTCATAGGACCGATATCTCAGCTCATATCGGTCGTTTTAAGCCAACTAATCGGCCAAGAGCGTTTCTTTTGAATTGGCACTGGACTGACATCTGGAAAGCTTATGACATGGTGAGATGGTACTCTAAAGTTGAGCAACAACAACTTTCCTTCTAAGTTGATTGTATCTTCACATGCCTGATAACTACAAAGAAAGAAAGTACTCTAACTAATGGTCTTCTTGAGAGGGTTGGATGGCCATAGAGGCAAAAGGCAAGGATTCCATTCGTCTTTTTTTGTCCTAGTCATGGAGGTTCTGGCTTTCTTTCTTAGTTTGACTAGCCATTGATTGACGGAATTTCTAAATCAAGAATTTTGAACGTTCTTAGGATTGTTAACTTATACTCAGACGCCTTGATCTAGTTGAATTAGTGGACGACTCAGAAAGCGGAGTCATAAAGGGATTGTTTGATCGACTACTTGATAGTGCACTGAAGGATTATCCAAAAAAAGGGACTCGGCTTACTCACCATGAATGCACCTTAAGGGGGAGTTCCTGGGTCACGAGTCTAGTAAGGAGAGACTTATCAAACAAAACAAACACAACCAATATCTTTACTTTAATATAAGAGTCTTGCTATTGCAAATGCAAATCTCGCAATCTTCAAGCAGGATAGGCAGTGTACATTCTTCTCTCGGCTGTAGAACAGAAATCGGAGAAGTTAGTCTTTCTTCTTTGGCAAAGGCCCTAACTACAGCTATTAGTAACTCTTTGTCTTATTGATTTGAGTCATCAAGGAAAGACAGTGACGATCGGTACGAAAGGAAGGCATACTAGCATGGGATTCGTACTAATAGCGGTTATTCTGCTATAGGAGCCGTTATGTAGCATCTGAGAACAACAAAGCACACGAAAAGACTTGCAAGAGTAAGGTAAGGCTTGACTTTACTAGTCCTATCGCTACGACCCTGACTCGGTTACACATGCCTTGTTTCAAGTTTGAATGTAATGCCAAAGGTTTCTAATCCATTTACAGTCCCGAGAGAGGAGCGAGAGAACAATGAAAGGATCCGACATAGCTTCTTGAAGCGACCTTTCTTTCAATTTCAAGCCAGCCGGCTTCAGTAATTATCTTCCCTTAATTCTGACCCAAGAAGACGGCACTGATTTCAATGATCTTCTTTACTTTATTTTAGTACCTTGACCAAGTCAGCGTAAAGCGGAGAAGGTGATCTCTATCCATAGGCTTCTGTCATGGAAGATTCTAATGTCACATCTTCCTTTGGATGTCAACAGCTTAACCAATCGGGAATCAACTATCCGAATCCGAGTTGGCGAGAAAGACCTGACATTGGCCTTTATGATCTTGCTTCCCTTCCTTTTACTTTAATAGAATGTCCTTCCTTCTTGAACTCCTGTCACTGCATAGACATCTCCTTCCAAACCTCTAGAGATGAAGATTAGGCTGTCCGTAGGCTTTCTTCCTCGTGTTATAATTTCTTTCTTTAGGCGGGATAAATCAATAGTTTAAACCTTTCTTACAGTTCATACTGTAAGTCTTTCTTTTTATTTATCACCTACTTTTTTGTATATAGAAATAAATCATTGAAGTCTTAACTGGTTTCAAAGTCTTTCTTTTTGTTACAAATGCCAATGCGGGTAAACTACCCTTTTAGCTTGAGAGAATCTAGCTGGACTAGCCTATCCTTTATACCGCCCCGACCTTCATCCAGTAAAAGATTAGCTCGTGCCTCTTCCTTGGAGGACCTTACCAGGCATGAGGGCAAGCACTTGGAACTAGAAGCCTTATCTTTTGACTCATGTCACGTCGATCGTTGATAAGTGCCCGATCTGGGATAGGCTGGCTGGGCACAGTTTTGAAAATCGGATTATTGAGTTCGCCTGGACTACGCTGGCTTTGGTATGCCAGGCTTGATGCTTCAAGAAAGTTCCAAACCAATCTCTGGCACTTGGTAAAGATTTGTAATTTCCGGGTGATGACAAGTAACTCGTGAAGGTCTATAGTCAACTACGGCTATTGAGCGTCGAGATGCTTTACCACGCGAGATCCTTTCCTCACGCACGGTACTTATATAGTAGAGCAGTAGCCACCGGCTTTATTCGCTTGGTCGAAACAGACAGATATGGGGAGAGAGAAGGGTAAAAATCTCTTTCTATTCACAGCGTTGGAAATGCCCAAATAAGTCGGCTCTAGAGCAGTCATTGAATGCGCGACCTCAAATTTTATTTCGCTGGCAAGAAGGTAGGTTAACGTAAGAGGGCCAGACAAAGCCTTTCCGTTGGGAAATCCCTAATAAGTTGCGCTAAAGACTGTTAGCCTTCTCTTTAGTAGTTTCGCGAAGGTGGAGTCTAAAAAAATGTAACATCTGCCGACTCCTTTGCTCAGTGAACCTCGCATCTGAGGGTCGAGGCGTGAAGGCCTGTCGGCTTTGGAAATTTGACGATTACCTAAACCTCAAGGCTGCGAGTACCGATGCTCGAGACTTCGCCCCTTACTTCGATCCCGCCTCGAATGAAATGACAGTTTGGGCACACCATCCTGCCGAGAGATAGGCTAGTTTGCTCAAAGCATTTGGTATGAGAGCAACATCTTTATCTCCCTCATGCACCGTCTTTTGTGTTTTTGGTCAAAGGGAGGAGCATTAGCAAAGGAAGGAGGAAAGTGGAGGAGCTTTAGCGACGATGATAGCAACTATGATAGCGACGATGACGATAAAGGGAGAGCCCTTTGAGTTTGATCTTTCACTTCATTCAATCATAAAGAGCTCGATCATCAACTAATAGATAGAAATTATAACACGAGGATCATCAACACACCGGCTAATAAAAAGTACGTAAGGTATACGCCTTCCTATTCTCATGTCTTAAGAGATTTGTGCAACTTTTGTGGAATGAGATACTTAACCAACTCGCCTTACCTTTCAGGTTCCGATTTGAAAGCTTTAGGTCCAACAGAGGTAAAATCCTTTGACAAGAGCTTCCGATAATATGAATGATTTGGCAGCTTTCCCCAGTAAAGACATGTTGCCCTCGTCGCTTTTAGTAGCTTATTTTCGTAAGCTCCTCTCTCCGGTCGTCCTCCTTCACCGCTATGATCCCTTTATTCTCTCGTATATAAGGATTCGGATTGCTTCCTCAATTGGTTATTGGCTGGACATTGAATGGCATTGACCGACTCTTGTCAATAGCAATAGGTTGTTTGGCAGCAAGCGACGAAAGATATGGCTTCTGGTTGTTTGTTGTGCCCGATAATATTAAGAGTTTCCGCGAATCCACACTAGCTAACTTTACACAGAAGGACTGCTTATTAGATTCTGGAATCTCCTATAACCATATTTTACCCATCCCTGATGATTAAATGGATAGTTTAGCTAATTGATGTGCCACCCTCTTACCATTCTTATGAGTATCCGCATTCAATTAGAAACTTAAAAAGAATAAATTCTAGCTTGAATATCATCCACAATGTGTCCAATGCTAGGCTCGGGTCTTGTTGGAGCACGGCTCCCACATTGCACTGCCTGTCTCCACATCTATTCGGTAAAAGAAAGCTTCCAATGCTAGCTTCATTCCATAGTAGACAGCCCAGGCTTAGACAACTCCAGCATCTATGGCGTGGAAATGACTCTTTGACATAGCTGAAAAGATGGTGCCAATTCAGTCCCTTAGTCCTACACCTAATCCAGATGCCTTAACCTCCTTTCAAAGAGCTCTATCATAATTGACTTTAAAGCAGTCATTCGAGGCAAAAGGGAAAGGAAGCTCAAACTATCTTCCCCCGAAAAGGAAATTTACTTCCTGAACGACAAGTGGCACCGCAGGCGAAGAGATAGCATTCAATGAATCAGATAATTTCTTTTCATTAAATAACCTAAAATTTTTTTATATAGGTTGTCACGAGTCTAGTTGAGTCAAGATGCGTGTCGAGATGAGTTGAGTAAACCTTGTTCCAGTTCCTTCTATCTTAGTTGCTTGTGTGCTTTACTCTATCTTAATGCTCGGATCACGAATTTCTCTTATCGATAATGAGTTATTCGCCTTCAGAAGTAAGGTCGGGTAGGAACGATAAGTGGGTGGGGTCAGTGAGTTAGCCCAAGGGGGGAGCCATCCTCTCAGGAAAGGGACAGGAGAACCTGGCGAAACCAGACTCTATCTATCCATTCTGCCTCAGATCCAATCTGACTGCACTGACGAAAGAACAATGTCTGCCCTGATCACCCATGTGACAGATGGTGACTCCTTCATCGCGTCCTTTGCTGAGGTAGAGTGTCTGAAAGAGAAAGAAGAGCTTACTAAGCCAAAAAGCTGAATATAGAGCCAAACATGCGGTTTTTTCTCGTCAAGCAGCAATCAAATCCTGGGAAAAAGGTAGGGTAGAACATGGTGCGGTCAATGAAAATGTACTAGTGTGCTGTCTTAACATGCAGAAATTTTATTCTCTTTCCGAAGCGTATCAAGCCCTTCCAGGGTGAGACCTTCAATAGAACAAGGTCACCAACCTGAAATTCCAAAGGTTTTTGTCTTTTGTCAGCGTAGCTTTTCTGTCGGTCTCTAGAGACTTTCAATCGTTCACGAATCTGAACAATCTTCTCTGTCGTTTCCGGAATGATTTCTGGACCAATGAGAGTGTTGTCAGGAACTTGTCCTTTAGCTAGTTGTGTGTCACCTATCTCAGCCCAGCACATAGGGGATCTGCACTTCCGGTCATAGAGGGCTTCAAATTGGGTAACATTGATACTAGAATGGTAGCTGTTGTTGTATGAAAACTCGACCATTGGCAAATGGATATCCCATGCTTTACCAAAGTCGATCACACAAGCTCTCAGCATGTCTTCCAACGTTTGTATCGTCCTCTCACTATGTCCATCAGTTTATGGGTGGTAGGCTGTACTCATGTCCAACCTAGTTCCCAGGGACTTTTGTAGCGACTTCTAGAATCTTGAAGTGAATCTACTGTCTCTATCAGAGATGATAGATATGGGAACACCATGCAGTCGTACGATCTCCCTAGTGTAAGTTCTCGTCAGTTTCTCCATCTTGTCAGTTTCTCTGATTGGCAGGAAGTGTGCGGACTTGGTTAATCTGTCGACGATTACCCAAATGGTATCAAGTCCACCCATTGTCTTGGGCAACTTGGTTATTGTGACATCCCCAAATTTCTCAGCCAGAAAAGACCAATTTAGTTTATGCTTTTAAAATAAAATTAGAGTAATCTTCCAAAAGATGTTGCGGAATTTGTTCCCAAAACAAAATATAATAAAAATTTATCAAAGCATTTCTTAAAGAAATATATTTTCATTATATAACAAAACCTCGGGATGTCATGTTCCGATACAGACCAAAAGCATAAACAGTATATTATAAGCCTTACAACAGTTTTTTACAACTACTGGCCTATAATCCAAAAATCCCTCGTCATCATCCAACTATGCTTTGGTTCCACTACCTGTAATATAAAAAGCTGAGTGGGTCAGGCTTGGGAGCCTGGTGAGCATATAGGGTTTTCAACCCACAAATAATAATAAATTTATTAAATTCATCAACCAAAAATAAATTTATTAATTTCATCAACCAATAATAACCCTGATTACCCATTCTCGTTATCCTCACTTTACGTCCCTAAACACCTATCATAAGGGACCTAGTCTAAGGATTTTCATCGGGGTGACAACACTGCTTTAGGGATTCCTCAGCAATTTATGTCAAATAAGACAACCATGTGGGGGATGGAGTATACCATTGAACACTAAGTTCACAAACACCTACAGGTTGCGATCCTGCTAGCGTTCCACTGGACTGTCTAGAAAGGTCTGTGGTCGTCATCTATACTCCGCTAGATGACTGAAACAACAACAATATCGAGGCCTCTCATCATTTTAACACACATCAACTATTTCATCTACCCATGTTTTACCCAACATATTTGTAGATAAAAATAAATATATAGTTTAAAACTTGTATAAAACATCTATTCAACACGCATCTCAAATAAACAAACAATATAATTACACATAGCACGTATTTTATAGAAAATACTTTATATCTATGTGTAAGATGAAAACGACTATACACTCACCTTATTTAACAATAATCGGGCAGCACTTCATTTCTTAAAACGATTGTTTCCGATAAAACCGAGATGTTTTCCCAAAAACCGGGCTTCACGCGGATAGAGTTTTGTCTCGAAAAACTCTTTTTCTCGGGATCTCCGGGCTCTCCGGGACTTGCTTATGATGCTAGGATGATATAATAGGCTTGGGGTTATTTAGTGTAGGTAAAAAGAAGATAGGAGGTGAAAAAGAGTAAATTTTGTAACCATTTTCGGGGCAGCCTCGCACCTTATTTATAGTGTCCGAAGCACCTGATTATGGTGGGCGTAATTCTAGAGTACGTGGGGCGTACTGCCTCGGAAGGCTCTTCGTTGGGCGTACGCCTTCGTACGCTAAGCGTAGGACTGGATCAGCTCGTACGTGTCAAGGCTACGACACGTGTCTCTCATGCGAAGGAGTAGGGAGGGTGACTGACTTCGGAACACTTACACGAGTATGTTGGGCGTACTCCGAATTTTCAAACTTCAAAAATTCGTAATTTCCGCATACGAGCTTCGTTTTTTACGTTCTTTATATCCACGCGTAGGTGAGACCGTGCTCTACAACTTTCTTTTAGACTTCGTCGACTAATTTTGATTTTATTTTTAAAGTTATATTTTTAACAGGCCGGGACAGGAAAAGTCCATTAAAAATTTATAACTTCTTCATCCGACGTCCGTTTTTTTCTGTCTTTTTACGGTTGAACTACTATCAACAAGATCTTCGATTCTCGTTTAGGTTGTTTCGGCTAAAAATCACTCGATCTAAAATTCGAGTTTCGGGTTACATACTGCTATGCCAAATCTTAGAAAATTAATAACTTCCTAATACGAAGTCAGATTTGGACATTCTTTTTATGCACTCTCTCGGTTTAACGAACACTACGACTTTAGTTTAGATCAGTAAGGCTAAAAAGCACTTTATCGTAAATTCACTTTTTACGTCATACAGCGTCGTGCCGGTTCTGTCGCGAAACTTCGACAGGTCATAACTTCTTCTTTATAACTCGGATTTCGGTATTCTTTATATCTCCGGAATCCTTATTTCAACCACTAAAACTTTCTTCTTAGATATCGGGTTTATCTAAAATTTATTTTCGACGCTTATTTTTATCCTTAACTTATTAAATTATAATAACTAAGCATAAAACATATAAAAATCAAATAATACATCTTATTATTTCAAAACAAGTTACAAAGGTTGGTCTAGACTATTACACCATAATTAATGCCTAGCCTAGAAACACGGGCATTACAGTTATGAAGTCCATTGTAATCTGATCCCACTTCCACTCAGGTATCTCCGGTTGTTGCAGTAAACCTGAGGGCTTTTGATATTCTACTTTAACTTTGGCACAAGTAAGGCACTTGCCCACAAAGGTAACAATATCTGCTTTCATGTTAGGCCACCAATATAACTTTTTGAGATCCAGATACATCTTATCTGAACCTGGATGAACGGAGTATCGAGTATTGTACGCTTCGTTCATGACGACGTCTCTGAATCCACCGAACTTCGGTGTCCAGATCCGATCCATGAGGTATAAGACTCTGTCATCCTTGACTACTAAGCTTTTATCCATCCCTCTCAGGGTTTCACCTGCCACATTTTCCGGTTTCAAGGCTTCCTGTTGATCCTCCTTAATTTGTGTGGACAGATGTGAATGGATGGTCATAGTCAATAGCTTGACCTTACAACCAGAGTATTCTTTCCGACTTAGGGCGTCACCTACATCATTGGATTTACCGGGATGATAACTAATTTCGCATTCGTAGTCATTTAGTAGCTCGATCCATCGTCGTTGTCTCATGTTGAGCTCATTCTGGTCGAATATGTGTTGAAGACTTAATGATATGTAAAGATAGTGCTTTTCGTACCATACATGTAATGTCTCCAGATCTTCAAAGAAAATACCACTGCTCCTAACTCAAGATCATGTGTAGTGTAGTTGACTTCGTGTGTCTTAAGCTGTCTTGAGGCATAGGCGATGACCTTTCCTCGTTGCATAAGAACACAGCCACGCCCTTGGTTGGATGCATCGCAGTAAACCATGAAATCTTCTATCCCTTTTGAGAGGGATAATATTGGTGTGCTGCACAAGGCTTGCTTCAGCGTTTGGAATGCCTTTTCTTGTTTCTCTTCCCAGTCAAAGGTCACACCTTCCTGGGTCAATGTGGCAAGGGATTTCGCAATCTTTGAAAAGTTCTGAATAAACCTGCGATAGTAGCCAGCGAGGCCTAGAAATTGACGAATTTTTGTAGGCGTCTTTGGTGCTGACCAGTTCTCAATGGCCTTTATTTTGGAAGGGTCCACGTGAATTCCCTCTTCGATAACCACGTGACCCAAGAATTCGACTCTTCGAATCCAAAATTCGCATTTAGAGAACTTTGCATAAAGCTTCTCTGGTCGTAGTGTTTCCAAGATCTGTCGTAGGTGTTGACTATGTTCCTCCTTACTGCGAGAGTAGATGATTATGTCGTCAATGAACACGATCATGAACTTATCTGAGTAAGGACGGCACACCAGGTTCATTAAGTCCATGAACACTGCGGGCGCATTGGTTAATCCGAAAGGCATCACTACAAACTCGTAGTGACCATAACGAGTTCAGAAGGCTGTTTTGGGAACATCTTCCTCTAAAACTCGTAATTGGTGATACATGTATCTTAAGTCAATCTTTGAAAAGTAGTTTGCCCCATGAAGTTGATCGAACAAGTCGTATATACGTGGTAGAGGGTATCAGTACTTAACGGTAAGTTTGTTTAGCTCACGATAGTCGATGCACAAACGGAACGATCCATCTTTTTTCTTCACGAATAAGACCGGTGCTCCCCAGGATGAGAAGCTTGCTCTAATGAATCCTTTGCTTATCAGTTTGTTCAGTTGACCAGATAGTTCCTGCATCTCAGGTGGTGCTAGTCGATAAGGCGATTTGGCTACAGGGGTAGCTCCTGGAATTAAGTCGATTATGAACTCGACTTGACGTTGTGGTGGTAATCCGGGAAGTTCTTCGGGAAAAATGTCGGGAAAGTCGTGTACTTCTAGGATATTCTTTATGTCCTTCACCTTATGTCTCATATCAACCACATGGGAAAGAAACACATGATATTCTTTTCGTAAGTACTTCTGGGCTTGTATACTAGAGATGATTCGAAGGCTCGTGCCTGGTTTGTCGCCATAGATAACTAGGGTTTCGCTATTCGGTAGATTAAGATGAACGGATTTCTCAAAACACATGATGTCATCACGATGAAGACTCTACCAATCCATGCCGATAATGACGTCGAAACTTTTAATTAAGACAGACATGAGGTCGATTTGGAATGAATAGTTATCTAGAGAGAAGGTGCATCCTATGTATATGTCGTTAGTGCTCTCAGTCTTCCTGTTAGCCATTTCTACAGTGAACGTTTCTTTTAGGGCTCATGGTGGTTGTTTAAGTAAGTGTGCAAATTTTTGGTTCACGAAACTCCTCTCCGCTCCACTATCAAATAGTATGCATGCATAAGAGTTATCGAGGAGAAACATACCCGCGACCACCGTAGGGTCTGCCACAGCCTCATCATGGCCTATTGCCAGAACTCTTCCTACTCCACCAGGCTTCCCTGCTTTTGGGAAGTTCCTCTTGTAGTGTCCAACTTCACCACACCCGAAGCAGGCCTGGCCTGCTCCAGCACCAGGGACCTGGGTGATTGGCGTTTTCGGAGCCTTAAAGAAACGGGTTGTGTGCCCTTTCCTGTTGCAGTTAGCACACTACATCTCTCGGCAGGGGCCGTTATGGTGGAAGTTGCACTTGTTGCATTTTGGCAAACTCCCAGCGTACTGCTTTGCCGGCGCAGGGGCAGCAGGGGTTGTCGCGGCATAAACAACCACCATTTGCTGTTTCTTGGTGGCGTTCTGCGCCGATTTGTTCTTCTTTCCGTCCCAAAACTTCCTCTTGTTGTCGTTTGTTTTGGACGGTTCTGGGACAATAGGGGTTTTTGCTGGCGTGCGGACTCCATGGTCAATGATTCACTGTGCCAATCATTTGGCACTATCGAATGCAGCGGGGTTTGAAGACAATACATTCCCCTGAAATGGAGGTACCAGTCCCCAGATGTACCTCTCAACCTTCTTGGCCTCAGTGGGGACCATCCCTTGACACAGAGCCACCAGGTCGCTAAACCTAGTTGTGTAGGCTACTATGTCAGAGCTTTTCATGGTCAGGCTTCAAAGCTCCTGTTCGAGCTTCTGAACTTCTCCCCTCGGCCAGTATTCTCCGATCATCAGTTCCTTCAGAGCTTCCCAACCCATCAAGTTAGCCACTATCAGAGTAAGTGACTTGACATGGCTATTCCACCATGTGAGTGCCCTGTCTGAGAAGGTACAGGCAGCAAATTTTACTTTGCTTCCTTCCAGGCAGGAGCATATCTCGAAGACAGACTCCGTCTTCTCGAACCACTGTGAAGAGGGCAATGATTCCACCGTTGCCATTAACGGTTTCGGGTTTGCAGTTGGTGAAGTCTTTGTACGAACATTCCCTAGGGTGCCCGTGACTATCACCTTGGGTGGAGTTAACACTCGTTCCACCTCCGCTAGCACCGCTAGCGTTGACCTGCGCTAAGGCTGTCGTTACAGCCGCGGTCACTGCAGCTTGAAAAACTACAGGATCGAATTGTGGAGGAGGTGGTGGATTGTTTCTGTTCGATCTACGAGGAGGTATATTTCAACTATAAGTTTACAAAGATGAAGATAATTGTAAGTATTCAACAGTGAAAATAATGAGTGTTCCATGAACTAAGTCACCATAGTTCAACATGTAATTGTTTGAGTGTTTCCGATAGAGAGTTACCACTAGAAAGATGAAAGTATTTGAATAAAATTTTTCCAA
Source organism: Lactuca virosa (assembly GCF_052849685.1). Classification (NCBI taxonomy): domain Eukaryota; kingdom Viridiplantae; phylum Streptophyta; class Magnoliopsida; order Asterales; family Asteraceae; genus Lactuca; species Lactuca virosa. The sequence continues at coordinate 42,167 of NC_136432.1, read as the reverse complement.
GAGGATTGGATGCCTATCAATATCATTGGTATTATAGATGTATAGAGTTCAGGAAAATTTGACCTTGCAAAGGTCTACAACATACCAATATAGAGAAAATTCTGACATCCTAAAGACCTAAAGAAACTGAAAGTTCAAGGTCTAAACAAAAACAGGAAATAATACTAGAGTCTATAAGTAGACATCAGCTATATCCAAAAGAGTGAGTAGAGTAAGCTCTACTCGCGAGGAGTGTTGTTCTGGTTAGTACTAGATTCTGCCCTGGACCCAGCCAGATGTCGTTCTGTTTCCCACACACGCCTTTCAAATGCAACTTGATCCTGACGAAGTTCTCTAACTTCGGGTCGACTGGCATTCAGTTTCATCTGTAGTGCGTCAGTGTGAGTCCTGGTTAACACTTGGTCATCGGTCGGGTGGCGGAGACGAACTCTGATGACTCCTGAGTTAGCCCTGATTTCCATGACTTGGTCAATGGTTGTCCTTCCTTGATCAGCATTGCGGGCAACACGATGAACTAAGATAAGGAGGGCTCTATCAGTCGAGCCTCACTCGCTCAAGTTGTAGAAACTTCGGTCTCCATTATAGGGAGGTGGTTGTCCCTGTTCATGGCTCCACTTTCCCAAGTTCACTGCCCACAGAGGCGTCGGGCCTTGAAATCCAGGTCGAGGGTTAGGGTTTAAGGTTTAGGGTGTATAGTTTAGGGTTTAGGGTTTAGGGCTTAGGGTTTAGTGTTTAGGGTTTAGGGTTTAAGGTTTAGGGTTTAGGGTTTAGGGTTTAGGGTTTAGGGTTTAGGTCATTTAGGGTTTAGGGTATAGGGTTTAGGGTATAGGGTTTAGGGATTAGGGTTTTAGGGTTTTAGGGTTTTAGGGTTTAGGGTTTAGGATTTTAGGGTTTAGGGTTTTAGGGTTTAGGGTTTAGGGTTTAGGGTTTTAGGGTTTTAGGGTTTTAGGGTTTAGGGTTTAGGGTTTAGGGTTTAGGGTTTAGGGTTTAGGGGTTTAGGGTTTAGGGTTTAGGGTTTAGGGTTCAGGGTTCACGGTTCAGGGTTCACGGTTTAGGGTTCACGGTTTAGGGTTCAGGGTTTAGGGTTCAGGGTTTAGGGTTCATGGTTTAGGGTTCACGGTTCACGGTTCACGGTTCACGGTTTAGGGTTCACGGTTTAGGGTTCAGGGTTCAGGGTTCAGGGTTCAGGGTTCAGGGTTCAGGGTTCAGGGTTCAGGGTTCAGGGTTTAGGGTTTAGGGTTTAGGGTTTAGGGTTTAGGGTTTAGGATTTAGGGTTAGGGTTTAGGGTTTAGGGTTTAGGGTTTAGGGTTTAGGGTTTAGGGTTCAGGGTTCAGGGTTTAGGGTTCAGGGTTCAGGGTTCAGGGTTTAGGGTTTAGGGTTCAGGGTTCAGGGTTCAGGGTTTAGGGTTCAGGGTTTAGGGTTCAGGGTTCAGGGTTCAGGGTTCAGGGTTTAGGGTTCAGGGTTTAGGGTTCAGGGTTTAGGGTTCAGGGTTTAGGGTTCAGGGTTCAGGGTTCAGGGTTCAGGGTTCAGGGTTCAGGGTTCAGGGTTCAGGGTTCAGGGTTCAGGGTTCAGGGTTCAGGGTTTAGGGTTCAGGGTTCAGGGTTCAGGGTTCAGGGTTCAGTGTTCAGGGTTCAGGGTTCAGGGTTCAGGGTTCAGGGTTCTGGGTTCAGGGTTCAGGGTTCAGGGTTTAGGGTTCAGGGTTTAGGGTTTAGGGTTCAGGGTTCAGGGTTCAGGGTTCAGGGTTCAGGGTTCAGGGTTTAGGGTTCAGGGTTTAGGGTTTAGGGTTTAGGGTTTAGGGTTTAGGGTTTAGGGTTTACGAGGAGAAACATACCCGCGACCACCGTAGGGTCTGCCACAGCCTCATCATGGCCTATTGCCAGAACTCTTCCTACTCCACCAGGCTTCCCTGCTTTTGGGAAGTTCCTCTTGTAGTGTCCAACTTCACCACACCCGAAGCAGGCCTGGCCTGCTCCAGCACCAGGGACCTGGGTGATTGGCGTTTTCGGAGCCTTACAGAAACGGGTTGTGTGCCCTTTCCTGTTGCAGTTAGCACACTGCATCTCTCGGCAGGGGCCGTTATGGTGGAAGTTGCACTTGTTGCATTTTGGCAAACTCCCAGCGTACTGCTTTGCCGGCGCAGGGGCAGCAGGGGTTGTCGCGGCATAAACAACCACCATTTGCTGTTTCTTGGTGGCGTTCTGCGCCGATTTGTTCTTCTTTCCGTCCCAAAACTTCCTCTTGTTGTCGTTTGTTTTGGACGGTTCTGGGACAACAGGGGTTTTTGCTGGCATGCGGACTCCATGGTCAATGATTCACTGTGCCAATCATTTGGCACTATCGAATGCAGCGGGGTTTGAAGACAATACATTCCCCTGAAATGGAGGTACCAGTCCCCAGATGTACCTCTCAACCTTCTTGGCCTCAGTGGGGACCATCCCTTGACATAGAGCCACCAGGTCGCTAAACCTAGTTGTGTAGGCTACTATGTCAGAGCTTTTCATGGTCAGGCTCCAAAGCTCCTGTTCGAGCTTCTGAACTTCGCCCCTCGGCCAGTATTCTCCGATTATCAGTTCCTTCAGAGCTTCCCAACCCATCAAGTTAGCCACTATCAGAGTAAGTGACTTGACATGGCTATTCCACCATGTGAGTGCCCTGTCTGAGAAGGTACAGGCAGCAAATTTTACTTTGCTTCCTTCCAGGCAGGAGCATATCTCGAAGACAGACTCCGTCTTCTACGAGGAGGTATATTTCAACTATAAGTTTACAAAGATGAAGATAATTGTAAGTATTCAACAGTGAAAATAATGAGTGTTCCATGAACTAAGTCACCATAGTTCAACATGTAATTGTTTGAGTGTTTCCGATAGAGAGTTACCACTAGAAAGATGAAAGTATTTGAATAAAATTTTTCCAAGAGGATTGGATGCCTATCAATATCATTGGTATTATAGATGTATAGAGTTCAGGAAAATTTGACCTTGCAAAGGTCTACAACATACCAATATAGAGAAAATTCTGACATCCTAAAGACCTAAAGAAACTGAAAGTTCAAGGTCTAAACAAAAACAGGAAATAATACTAGAGTCTATAAGTAGACATCAGCTATATCCAAAAGAGTGAGTAGAGTAAGCTCTACTCGCGAGGAGTGTTGTTCTGGTTAGTACTAGATTCTGCCCTGGACCCAGCCAGATGTCGTTCTGTTTCCCACACACGCCTTTCAAATGCAACTTGATCCTGACGAAGTTCTCTAACTTCGGGTCGACTGGCATTCAGTTTCATCTGTAGTGCGTCAGTGTGAGTCCTGGTTAACACTTGGTCATCGGTCGGGTGGCGGAGACGAACTCTGATGACTCCTGAGTTAGCCCTGATTTCCATGACTTGGTCAATGGTTGTCCTTCCTTGCTCAGCATTGCGGGCAACACGATGAACTAAGATAACGAGGGCTCTATCAGTCGAGCCTCACTCGCTCAAGTTGTAGAAACTTCGGTCTCCATTATAGGGAGGTGGTTGTCCCTGTTCATGGCTCCACTTTCCCAAGTTCACTGCCCACAGAGGCGTCGGGCCTTGAAATCCTGTTCGAGGGTTAGGGATTAAGGTTTAGGGTGTATGGTTTAGGGTTTAGGGTTTAGGGCTTAGGGTTTAGTGTTTAGGGTTTAGGGTTTAATGTTTAGGGTTTAGGGTTTAGGGTTTAGGGTTTAGGGTTTAGGGTTTAGGGTTTAGGTCATTTAGGGTTTAGGGTATAGGGTTTAGGGTATAGGGTTTAGGGATTAGGGTTTTAGGGTTTTAGGGTTTTAGGGTTTAGGGTTTAGGATTTTAGGGTTTAGGGTTTTAGGGTTTAGGGTTTAGGGTTTTAGGGTTTTAGGGTTTTAGGGTTTAGGGTTTAGGGTTTAGGGTTTAGGGTTTAGGGTTTAGGGGTTTAGGGTTTAGGGTTTAGGGTTTAGGGTTTAGGGTTTAGGGTTCAGGGTTCACGGTTCAGGGTTCACGGTTTAGGGTTCACGGTTTAGGGTTCAGGGTTTAGGGTTCAGGGTTTAGGGTTCATGGTTTAGGGTTCACGGTTCACGGTTCACGGTTCACGGTTTAGGGTTCACGGTTTAGGGTTTAGGGTTCAGGGTTCAGGGTTCAGGGTTCAGGGTTCAGGGTTCAGGGTTTAGGGTTTAGGGTTTAGGGTTTAGGGTTTAGGGTTTAGGGTTTAGGATTTAGGGTTAGGGTTTAGGGTTTAGGGTTTAGGGTTTAGGGTTTAGGGTTTAGGGTTTAGGGTTTAGGGTTTAGGGTTTAGGGTTCAGGGTTCAGGGTTCAGGGTTTAGGGTTTAGGGTTCAGGGTTCAGGGTTCAGGGTTTAGGGTTCAGGGTTTAGGGTTCAGGATTCAGGGTTTAGGGTTCAGGGTTTAGGGTTCAGGGTTTAGGGTTCAGGGTTTAGGGTTCAGGGTTCAGGGTTCAGGGTTCAGGGTTCAGGGTTCAGGGTTCAGGGTTCAGGGTTCAGGGTTCAGGGTTTAGGGTTGAGGGTTCATGGTTCAGGGTTCAGGGTTCAGGGTTCAGGGTTCAGGGTTCAGGGTTCAGGGTTCAGGGTTCTGGGTTCAGGGTTCAGGGTTCAGGGTTTAGGGTTCAGGGTTTAGGGTTTAGGGTTCAGGGTTCAGGGTTCAGGGTTCAGGGTTCAGGGTTCAGGGTTCAGGGTTCAGGGTTTAGGGTTTAGGGTTTAGGGTTTAGGGTTTAGGGTTTACGAGGAGAAACATACCCGCGACCACCGTAGGGTCTGCCACAGCCTCATCATGGCCTATTGCCAGAACTCTTCCTACTCCACCAGGCTTCCCTGCTTTTGGGAAGTTCCTCTTGTAGTGTCCATCTTCACCACACCCGAAGCAGGCCTGGCCTGCTCCAGCACCAGGGACCTGGGTGATTGGCGTTTTCGGAGCCTTACAGAAACGGGTTGTGTGCCCTTTCCTGTTGCAGTTAGCACACTGCATCTCTCGGCAGGGGCCGTTATGGTGGAAGTTGCACTTGTTGCATTTTGGCAAACTCCCAGCGTACTGCTTTGCCGGCGCAGGGGCAGCAGGGGTTGTCGCGGCATAAACAACCACCATTTGCTGTTTCTTGGTGGCGTTCTGCGCCGATTTGTTCTTCTTTCCGTCCCAAAACTTCCTCTTGTTGTCGTTTGTTTTGGACGGTTCTGGGACAACAGGGGTTTTTGCTGGCGTGCGGACTCCATGGTCAATGATTCACTGTGCCAATCATTTGGCACTATCGAATGCAGCGGGGTTTGAAGACAATACATTCCCCTGAAATGGAGGTACCAGTCCCCAGATGTACCTCTCAACCTTCTTGGCCTCAGTGGGGACCATCCCTTGACACAGAGCCACCAGGTCGCTAAACCTAGTTGTGTAGGCTACTATGTCAGAGCTTTTCATGGTCAGGCTCCAAAGCTCCTGTTCGAGCTTCTGAACTTCGCCCCTCGGCCAGTATTCTCCGATCATCAGTTCCTTCAGAGCTTCCCAACCCATCAAGTTAGCCACTATCAGAGTAAGTGACTTGACATGCCTATTCCACCATGTGAGTGCCCTGTCTGAGAAGGTACAGGCAGCAAATTTTACTTTGCTTCCTTCCAGGCAGGAGCATATCTCGAAGACAGACTCCGTCTTCTCGAACCACTGTGAAGAGGGCAATGATTCCACCGTTGCCATTAACGGTTTCGGGTTTGCAGTTGGTGAAGTCTTTGTACGAACATTCCCTAGGGTGCCCGTGACTATCACCTTGGGTGGAGTTAACACTCGTTCCACCTCCGCTAGCACCGCTAGCGTTGACCTGCGCTAAGGCTGTCGTTACAGCCGCGGTCACTGCAGCTTGAAAAACTACAGGATCGAATTGTGGAGGAGGTGGTGGATTGTTTCTGTTCGATCTACGAGGAGGTATATTTCAACTATAAGTTTACAAAGATGAAGATAATTGTAAGTATTCAACAGTGAAAATAATGAGTGTTCCATGAACTAAGTCACCATAGTTCAACATGTAATTGTTTGAGTGTTTCCGATAGAGAGTTACCACTAGAAAGATGAAAGTATTTGAATAAAATTTTTCCAAGAGGATTGGATGCCTATCAATATCATTGGTATTATAGATGTATAGAGTTCAGGAAAATTTGACCTTGCAAAGGTCTACAACATACCAATATAGAGAAAATTCTGACATCCTAAAGACCTAAAGAAACTGAAAGTTCAAGGTCTAAACAAAAACAGGAAATAATACTAGAGTCTATAAGTAGACATCAGCTATATCCAAAAGAGTGAGTAGAGTAAGCTCTACTCGCGAGGAGTGTTGTTCTGGTTAGTACTAGATTCTGCCCTGGACCCAGCCAGATGTCGTTCTGTTTCCCACACACGCCTTTCAAATGCAACTTGATCCTGACGAAGTTCTCTAACTTCGGGTCGACTGGCATTCAGTTTCATCTGTAGTGCGTCAGTGAGTCCTGGTTAACACTTGGTCATCGGTCGGGTGGCGGAGACGAACTCTGATGACTCCTGAGTTAGCCCTGATTTCCATGACTTGGTCAATGGTTGTCCTTCCTTGCTCAGCATTGCGGGCAACACGATGAACTAAGATAACGAGGGCTCTATCAGTCGAGCCTCACTCGCTCAAGTTGTAGAAACTTCGGTCTCCATTATAGGGAGGTGGTTGTCCCTGTTCATGGCTCCACTTTCCCAAGTTCACTGCCCACAGAGGCGTCGGGCCTTGAAATCCTGTTCGAGGGTTAGGGATTAAGGTTTAGGGTGTATGGTTTAGGGTTTAGGGTTTAGGGCTTAGGGTTTAGTGTTTAGGGTTTAGGGTTTAAGGTTTAGGGTTTAGGGTTTAGGGTTTAGGTCATTTAGGGTTTAGGGTAGATTAAGAAGAACGGATTTCTCAAAACACATGATGTCATCACGATGAAGACTCTACCAATCCATGCCGATAATGATGTCGAAACTTTTAATTAAGACAGACATGAGGTCGATTTGGAATGAATAGTTATCTAGAGAGAAGGTGCATCCTATGTATATGTCGTTAGTGCTCTCAGTCTTCCTGTTAGCCATTTCTACAGTGAACGTTTCTTTTAGGGCTCATGGTGGTTGTTTAAGTAAGTGTGCAAATTTTTGGTTCACGAAACTCCTCTCCGCTCCACTATCAAATAGTATGCATGCATAAGAGTTATCGAGGAGAAACATACCCGCGACCACCATAGGGTCTGCCACAGCCTCATCATGGCCTATTGCCAGAACTCTTCCTACTCCACCAGGCTTCCCTGCTTTTGGGAAGTTCCTCTTGTAGTGTCCAACTTCACCACACCCGAAGCAGGCCTGGCCTGCTCCAGCACCAGGGACCTGGGTGATTGGCGTTTTCGGAGCCTTACAGAAACGGGTTGTGTGCCCTTTCCTGTTGCAGTTAGCACACTGCATCTCTCGGCAGGGGCCGTTATGGTGGAAGTTGCACTTGTTGCATTTTGGCAAACTCCCAGCGTACTGCTTTGCCGGCGCAGGGGCAGCAGGGGTTGTCGCGGCATAAACAACCACCATTTGCTGTTTCTTGGTGGCGTTCTGCGCCGATTTGTTCTTCTTTCCGTCCCAAAACTTCCTCTTGTTGTCGTTTGTTTTGGACGGTTCTGGGACAACAGGGGTTTTTGCTGGCGTGCGGACTCCATGGTCAATGATTCACTGTGCCAATCATTTGGCACTATCGAATGCAGCGGGGTTTGAAGACAATACATTCCCCTGAAATGGAGGTACCAGTCCCCAGATGTACCTCTCAACCTTCTTGGCCTCAGTGGGGACCATCCCTTGACACAGAGCCACCAGGTCGCTAGACCTAGTTGTGTAGGCTACTATGTCAGAGCTTTTCATGGTCAGGCTCCAAAGCTCCTGTTCGAGCTTCTGAACTTCGCCCCTCGGCCAGTATTCTCCGATCATCAGTTCCTTCAGAGCTTCCCAACCCATCAAGTTAGCCACTATCAGAGTAAGTGACTTGACATGGCTATTCCACCATGTGAGTGCCCTGTCTGAGAAGGTACAGGCAGCAAATTTTACTTTGCTTCCTTCCAGGCAGGAGCATATCTCGAAGACAGACTCCGTCTTCTCGAACCACTGTGAAGAGGGCAATGATTCCACCGTTGCCATTAACGGTTTCGGGTTTGCAGTTGGTGAAGTCTTTGTACGAACATTCCCTAGGGTGCCCGTGACTATCACCTTGGGTGGAGTTAACACTCGTTCCACCTCCGCTAGCACCGCTAGCGTTGACCTGCGCTAAGGCTGTCGTTACAGCCGCGGTCACTGCAGCTTGAAAAACTACAGGATCGAATTGTGGAGGAGGTGGTGGATTGTTTCTGTTCGATCTACGAGGAGGTATATTTCAACTATAAGTTTACAAAGATGAAGATAATTGTAAGTATTCAACAGTGAAAATAATGAGTGTTCCATGAACTAAGTCACCATAGTTCAACATGTAATTGTTTGAGTGTTTCCGATAGAGAGTTACCACTAGAAAGATGAAAGTATTTGAATAAAATTTTTCCAAGAGGATTGGATGCCTATCAATATCATTGGTATTATAGATGTATAGAGTTCAGGAAAATTTGACCTTGCAAAGGTCTACAACATACCAATATAGAGAAAATTCTGACATCCTAAAGACCTAAAGAAACTGAAAGTTCAAGGTCTAAACAAAAACAGGAAATAATACTAGAGTCTATAAGTAGACATCAGCTATATCCAAAAGAGTGAGTAGAGTAAGCTCTACTCGCGAGGAGTGTTGTTCTGGTTAGTACTAGATTCTGCCCTGGACCCAGCCAGATGTCGTTCTGTTTCCCACACACGCCTTTCAAATGCAACTTGATCCTGACGAAGTTCTCTAACTTCGGGTCGACTGGCATTCAGTTTCATCTGTAGTGCGTCAGTGTGAGTCCTGGTTAACACTTGGTCATCGGTCGGGTGGCGGAGACGAACTCTGATGACTCCTGAGTTAGCCCTGATTTCCATGACTTGGTCAATGGTTGTCCTTCCTTGCTCAGCATTGCGGGCAACACGATGAACTAAGATAAGGAGGGCTCTATCAGTCGAGCCTCACTCGCTCAAGTTGTAGAAACTTCGGTCTCCATTATAGGGAGGTGGTTGTCCCTGTTCATGGCTCCACTTTCCCAAGTTCACTGCCCACAGAGGCGTCGGGCCTTGAAATCCTGGTCGAGGGTTAGGGATTAAGGTTTAGGGTGTATGGTTTAGGGTTTAGGGTTTAGGGCTTAGGGTTTAGTGTTTAGGGTTTAGGGTTTAAGGTTTAGGGTTTAGGGTTTAGGGTTTAGGGTTTAGGGTTTAGGTCATTTAGGGTTTAGGGTTTAGGGTTTAGGTCATTTAGGGTTTAGGGTAGATTAAGATGAACGGATTTCTCAAAACACATGATGTCATCACGATGAAGACTCTACCAATCCATGCCGATAATGACGTCGAAACTTTTAATTAAGACAGACATGAGGTCGATTTGGAATGAATAGTTATCTAGAGAGAAGGTGCATCCTATGTATATGTCGTTAGTGCTCTCAGTCTTCCTGTTAGCCATTTCTACAGTGAACGTTTCTTTTAGGGCTCATGGTGGTTGTTTAAGTAAGTGTGCAAATTTTTGGTTCACGAAACTCCTCTCCGCTCCACTATCAAATAGTATGCATGCATAAGAGTTATCGAGGAGAAACATACCCGCGACCACCATAGGGTCTGCCACAGCCTCATCATGGCCTATTGCCAGAACTCTTCCTACTCCACCAGGCTTCCCTGCTTTTGGGAAGTTCCTCTTGTAGTGTCCAACTTCACCACACCCGAAGCAGGCCTGGCCTGCTCCAGCACCAGGGACCTGGGTGATTGGCGTTTTCGGAGCCTTACAGAAACGGGTTGTGTGCCCTTTCCTGTTGCAGTTAGCACACTGCATCTCTCGGCAGGGGCCGTTATGGTGGAAGTTGCACTTGTTGCATTTTGGCAAACTCCCAGCGTACTGCTTTGCCGGCGCAGGGGCAGCAGGGGTTGTCGCGGCATAAACAACCACCATTTGCTGTTTCTTGGTGGCGTTCTGCGCCGATTTGTTCTTCTTTCCGTCCCAAAACTTCCTCTTGTTGTCGTTTGTTTTGGACGGTTCTGGGACAACAGGGGTTTTTGCTGGCGTGCGGACTCCATGGTCAATGATTCACTGTGCCAATCATTTGGCACTATCGAATGCAGCGGGGTTTGAAGACAATACATTCCCCTGAAATGGAGGTACCAGTCCCCAGATGTACCTCTCAACCTTCTTGGCCTCAGTGGGGACCATCCCTTGACACAGAGCCACCAGGTCGCTAAACCTAGTTGTGTAGGCTACTATGTCAGAGCTTTTCATGGTCAGGCTCCAAAGCTCCTGTTCGAGCTTCTGAACTTCGCCCCTCGGCCAGTATTCTCCGATCATCAGTTCCTTCAGAGCTTCCCAACCCATCAAGTTAGCCACTATCAGAGTAAGTGACTTGACATGACTATTCCACCATGTGAGTGCCCTGTCTGAGAAGGTACAGGCAGCAAATTTTACTTTGCTTCCTTCCAGGCAGGAGCATATCTCGAAGACAGACTCCGTCTTCTCGAACCACTGTGAAGAGGGCAATGATTCCACCGTTGCCATTAACGGTTTCGGGTTTGCAGTTGGTGAAGTCTTTGTACGAACATTCCCTAGGGTGCCCGTGACTATCACCTTGGGTGGAGTTAACACTCGTTCCACCTCCGCTAGCACCGCTAGCGTTGACCTGCGCTAAGGCTGTCGTTACAGCCGCGGTCACTGCAGCTTGAAAAACTACAGGATCGAATTGTGGAGGAGGTGGTGGATTGTTTCTGTTCGATCTACGAGGAGGTATATTTCAACTATAAGTTTACAAAGATGAAGATAATTGTAAGTATTCAACAGTGAAAATAATGAGTGTTCCATGAACTAAGTCACCATAGTTCAACATGTAATTGTTTGAGTGTTTCCGATAGAGAGTTACCACTAGAAAGATGAAAGTATTTGAATAAAATTTTTCCAAGAGGATTGGATGCCTATCAATATCATTGGTATTATAGATGTATAGAGTTCAGGAAAATTTGACCTTGCAAAGGTCTACAACATACCAATATAGAGAAAATTCTGACATCCTAAAGACCTAAAGAAACTGAAAGTTCAAGGTCTAAACAAAAACAGGAAATAATACTAGAGTCTATAAGTAGACATCAGCTATATCCAAAAGAGTGAGTAGAGTAAGCTCTACTCGCGAGGAGTGTTGTTCTGGTTAGTACTAGATTCTGCCCTGGACCCAGCCAGATGTCGTTCTGTTTCCCACACACGCCTTTCAAATGCAACTTGATCCTGACGAAGTTCTCTAACTTCGGGTCGGCTGGCATTCAGTTTCATCTGTAGTGCGTCAGTGTGAGTCCTGGTTAACACTTGGTCATCGGTCGGGTGGCGGAGACGAACTCTGATGACTCCTGAGTTAGCCCTGATTTCCATGACTTGGTCAATGGTTGTCCTTCCTTGCTCAGCATTGCGGGCAACACGATGAACTAAGATAAGGAGGGCTCTATCAGTCGAGCCTCACTCGCTCAAGTTGTAGAAACTTCGGTCTCCATTATAGGGAGGTGGTTGTCCCTGTTCATGGCTCCACTTTCCCAAGTTCACTGCCCACAGAGGCGTCGGGCCTTGAAATCCAGGTCGAGGGTTAGGGTTTAAGGTTTAGGGTGTATGGTTTAGGGTTTAGGGTTTAGGGCTTAGGGTTTAGTGTTTAGGGTTTAGGGTTTAAGGTTTAGGGTTTAGGGTTTAGGGTTTAGGGTTTAGGGTTTAGGTCATTTAGGGTTTAGGGTATAGGGTTTAGGGTATAGGGTTTAGGGATTAGGGTTTTAGGGTTTTAGGGTTATAGGGTTTAGGGTTTAGGGTTTTAGGGTTTAGGGTTTAGGGTTTAGGGTTTAGGGTTTAGGGTTTTAGGGTTTTAGGGTTTTACGGTTTAGGGTTTAGGGTTTAGGGTTTAGGGTTTAGGGGTTTAGGGTTTAGGGTTTAGGGTTAAGGGTTTAGGGTTTAGGGTTTAGGGTTTAGGGTAAGCTCTACTCGCGAGGAGTGTTGTTCTGGTTAGTACTAGATTCTGCCCTGGACCCAGCCAGATGTCGTTCTGTTTCCCACACACGCCTTTCAAATGCAACTTGATCCTGACGAAGTTCTCTAACTTCGGGTCGACTGGCATTCAGTTTCATCTGTAGTGCGTCAGTGTGAGTCCTGGTTAACACTTGGTCATCGGTCGGGTGGCGGAGACGAACTCTGATGACTCCTGAGTTAGCCCTGATTTCCATGACTTGGTCAATGGTTGTCCTTCCTTGCTCAGCATTGCGGGCAACACGATGAACTAAGATAAGGACGGCTCTAACAGTCGAGCCTCACTCGCTCAAGTTGTAGAAACTTCGGTCTCCATTATAGGGAGGTGGTTGTCCCTGTTCATGGCTCCACTTTCCCAAGTTCACTGCCCACAGAGGCGTCGGGCCTTGAAATCCTGGTCGAGGGTTAGGGATTAAGGTTTAGGGTGTATGGTTTAGGGTTTAGGGTTTAGGGCTTAGGGTTTAGTGTTTAGGGTTTAGGGTTTAAGGTTTAGGGTTTAGGGTTTAGGGTTTAGGGTTTAGGGTTTAGGTCATTTAGGGTTTAGGGTAGATTAAGATGAACGGATTTCTCAAAACACATGATGTCATCACGATGAAGACTCTACCAATCCATGCCGATAATGACGTCGAAACTTTTAATTAAGACAGACATGAGGTCGATTTGGAATGAATAGTTATCTAGAGAGAAGGTGCATCCTATGTATATGTCGTTAGTGCTCTCAGTCTTCCTGTTAGCCATTTCTACAGTGAACGTTTCTTTTAGGGCTCATGGTGGTTGTTTAAGTAAGTGTGCAAATTTTTGGTTCACGAAACTCCTCTCCGCTCCACAATCAAATAGTATGCATGCATAAGAGTTATCGAGGAGAAACATACCCGCGACCACCATAGGGTCTGCCACAGCCTCATCATGGCCTATTGCCAGAACTCTTCCTACTCCACCAGGCTTCCCTGCTTTTGGGAAGTTCCTCTTGTAGTGTCCAACTTCACCACACCCGAAGCAGGCCTGGCCTGCTCCAGCACCAGGGACCTGGGTGATTGGCGTTTTCGGAGCCTTACAGAAACGGGTTGTGTGCCCTTTCCTGTTGCAGTTAGCACACTGCATCTCTCGGCAGGGGCCGTTATGGTGGAAGTTGCACTTGTTGCATTTTGGCAAACTCCCAGCGTACTGCTTTGCCGGCGCAGGGGCAGCAGGGGTTGTCGCGGCATAAACAACCACCATTTGCTGTTTCTTGGTGGCGTTCTGCGCCGATTTGTTCTTCTTTCCGTCCCAAAACTTCCTCTTGTTGTCGTTTGTTTTGGACGGTTCTGGGACAACAGGGGTTTTTGCTGGCGTGCGGACTCCATGGTCAATGATTCACTGTGCCAATCATTTGGCACTATCGAATGCAGCGGGGTTTGAAGACAATACATTCCCCTGAAATGGAGGTACCAGTCCCCAGATGTACCTCTCAACCTTCTTGGCCTCAGTGGGGACCATCCCTTGACACAGAGCCACCAGGTCGCTAAACCTAGTTGTGTAGGCTACTATGTCAGAGCTTTTCATGGTCAGGCTCCAAAGCTCCTGTTCGAGCTTCTGAACTTCGCCCCTCGGCCAGTATTCTCCGATCATCAGTTCCTTCAGAGCTTCCCAACCCATCAAGTTAGCCACTATCAGAGTAAGTGACTTGACATGACTATTCCACCATGTGAGTGCCCTGTCTGAGAAGGTACAGGCAGCAAATTTTACTTTGCTTCCTTCCAGGCAGGAGCATATCTCGAAGACAGACTCCGTCTTCTCGAACCACTGTGAAGAGGGCAATGATTCCACCGTTGCCATTAACGGTTTCGGGTTTGCAGTTGGTGAAGTCTTTGTACGAACATTCCCTAGGGTGCCCGTGACTATCACCTTGGGTGGAGTTAACACTCGTTCCACCTCCGCTAGCACCGCTAGCGTTGACCTGCGCTAAGGCTGTCGTTACAGCCGCGGTCACTGCAGCTTGAAAAACTACAGGATCGAATTGTGGAGGAGGTGGTGGATTGTTTCTGTTCGATCTACGAGGAGGTATATTTCAACTATAAGTTTACAAAGATGAAGATAATTGTAAGTATTCAACAGTGAAAATAATGAGTGTTCCATGAACTAAGTCACCATAGTTCAACATGTAATTGTTTGAGTGTTTCCGATAGAGAGTTACCACTAGAAAGATGAAAGTATTTGAATAAAATTTTTCCAAGAGGATTGGATGCCTATCAATATCATTGGTATTATAGATGTATAGAGTTCAGGAAAATTTGACCTTGCAAAGGTCTACAACATACCAATATAGAGAAAATTCTGACATCCTAAAGACCTAAAGAAACTGAAAGTTCAAGGTCTAAACAAAAACAGGAAATAATACTAGAGTCTATAAGTAGACATCAGCTATATCCAAAAGAGTGAGTAGAGTAAGCTCTACTCGCGAGGAGTGTTGTTCTGGTTAGTACTAGATTTTGCCCTGGACCCAGCCAGATATCGTTCTGTTTCCCACACACGCCTTTCAAATGCAACTTGATCCTGACGAAGTTCTCTAACTTCGGGTCGGCTGGCATTCAGTTTCATCTGTAGTGTGTCAGTGTGAGTCCTGGTTAACACTTGGTCATCGGTCGGGTGGCGGAGACGAACTCTGATGACTCCTGAGTTAGCCCTGATTTCCATGACTTGGTCAATGGTTGTCCTTCCTTGCTCAGCATTGCGGGCAACACGATGAACTAAGATAAGGAGGGCTCTATCAGTCGAGCCTCACTCGCTCAAGTTGTAGAAACTTCGGTCTCCATTATAGGGAGGTGGTTGTCCCTGTTCATGGCTCCACTTTCCCAAGTTCACTGCCCACAGAGGCGTCGGGCCTTGAAATCCAGGTCGAGGGTTAGGGTTTAAGGTTTAGGGTGTATGGTTTAGGGTTTAGGGTTTAGGGCTTAGGGTTTAGTGTTTAGGGTTTAGGGTTTAAGGTTTAGGGTTTAGGGTTTAGGGTTTAGGGTTTAGGGTTTAGGTCATTTAGGGTTTAGGGTATAGGGTTTAGGGTATAGGGTTTAGGGATTAGGGTTTTAGGGTTTTAGGGTTATAGGGTTTAGGGTTTAGGGTTTTAGGGTTTAGGGTTTAGGGTTTAGGGTTTAGGGTTTTAGGGTTTTAGGGTTTTACGGTTTAGGGTTTAGGGTTTAGGGTTTAGGGTTTAGGGGTTTAGGGTTTAGGGTTTAGGGTTAAGGGTTTAGGGTTTAGGGTTCAGGGTTCACGGTTCAGGGTTCACGCTTTAGGGTTCACGGTTTAGGGTTCAGGGTTTAGGGTTCAGGGTTTAGGGTTCAGGGTTCAGGGTTTAGGGTTCAGGGTTTAGGGTTTAGGGTTCACGGTTCACGGTTCACGGTTCACGGTTTAGGGTTCACGGTTTAGGGTTTAGGGTTCAGGGTTCAGGGTTCAGGGTTCAGGGTTCAGGGTTCAGGGTTCAGGGTTCAGGGTTTAGGGTTTAGGGTTTAGGGTTTAGGGTTTAGGGTTTAGGGTTTAGGGTTTAGGGTTAGGGTTTAGGGTTTAGGGTTTAGGGTTTAGGGTTTAGGGTTTAGGGTTTAGGGTTTAGGGTTTAGGGTTTAGGGTTTAGGGTTTAGGGTTCAGGGTTCAGGGTTTAGGGTTCAGGGTTCAGGGTTCAGGGTTTAGGGTTTAGGGTTCAGGGTTCAGGGTTTAGGGTTCAGGGTTTAGGGTTCAGGGTTCAGGGTTCAGGGTTCAGGGTTTAGGGTTCAGGGTTTAGGGTTCAGGGTTTAGGGTTCAGGGTTCAGGGTTCAGGGTTCAGGGTTCAGGGTTCAGGGTTCAGGGTTCAGGGTTCAAGGTTCAGGGTTCAGGGTTCAGGGTTTAGGGTTGAGGGTTCAGGGTTGAGGGTTCAGGGTTCAGGGTTCAGGGTTCAGGGTTCAGGGTTCAGGGTTCAGGGTTCAGGGTTTAGGGTTCAGGGTTTAGGGTTTAGGGTTCAGGGTTCAGGGTTCAGGGTTCAGGGTTTAGGGTTCAGGGTTTAGGGTTTAGGGTTTAGGGTTTAGGGTTTAGGGTTTAGGGTTTAGGGTTTACGAGGAGAAACATACCCGCGACCACCGTAGGGTCTGCCACAGCCTCATCATGGCCTATTGCCAGAACTCTTCCTACTCCACCAGGCTTCCCTGCTTTTGGGAAGTTCCTCTTGTAGTGTCCAACTTCACCACACCCGAAGCAGGCCTGGCCTGCTCCAGCACCAGGGACCTGGGTGATTGGCGTTTTCGGAGCCTTACAGAAACGGGTTGTGTGTCCTTTCCTGTTGCAGTTAGCACACTGCATCTCTCGGCAGGGGCCGTTATGGTGGAAGTTGCACATGTTGCATTTTGGCAAACTCCCAGCGTACTGCTTTGCCGGCGCAGGGGCAGCAGGGGTTGTCGCGGCATAAACAACCACCATTTGCTGTTTCTTGGTGGCGTTCTGCGCCGATTTGTTCTTCTTTCCGTCCCAAAACTTCCTCTTGTTGTCGTTTGTTTTGGACGGTTCTGGGACAACAGGGGTTTTTGCTGGCGTGCGGACTCCATGGTCAATGATTCACTGTGCCAATCGTTTGGCACTATCGAATGCAGCGGGGTTTGAAGACAATACATTCCCCTGAAATGGAGGTACCAGTCCCCAGATGTACCTCTCAACCTTCTTGGCCTCAGTGGGGACCATCCCTTGACACAGAGCCACCAGGTCGCTAAACCTAGTTGTGTAGGCTACTATGTCAGAGCTTTTCATGGTCAGGCTCCAAAGCTCCTGTTCGAGCTTCTGAACTTCGCCCCTCGGCCAGTATTCTCCGATCATCAGTTCCTTCAGAGCTTCCCAACCCATCAAGTTAGCCACTATCAGAGTAAGTGACTTGACATGGCTATTCCACCATGTGAGTGCCCTGTCTGAGAAGGTACAGGCAGCAAATTTTACTTTGCTTCCTTCCAGGCAGGAGCATATGTCGAAGACAGACTCCATCTTCTCGAACCACTGTGAAGAGGGCAATGATTCCACCGTTGCCATTAACGGTTTCGGGTTTGCAGTTGGTGAAGTCTTTGTACGAACATTCCTTAGGGTGCCCGTGACTATCACCTTGGGTGGAGTTAACACTCGTTCCACCTCCGCTAGCACCGCTAGCGTTGACCTGCGCTAAGGCTGTCGTTACAGCCGCGGTCACTGCAGCTTGAAAAACTACAGGATCGAATTGTGGAGGAGGTGGTGGATTGTTTCTGTTCGATCTACGAGGAGGTATATTTCAACTATAAGTTTACAAAGATGAAGATAATTGTAAGTATTCAACAGTGAAAATAATGAGTGTTCCATGAACTAAGTCACCATAGTTCAACATGTAATTGTTTGAGTGTTTCCGATAGAGAGTTACCACTAGAAAGATGAAAGTATTTGAATAAAATTTTTCCAAGAGGATTGGATGCCTATCAATATCATTGGTATTATAGATGTATAGAGTTCAGGAAAATTTGACCTTGCAAAGGTCTACAACATACCAATATAGAGAAAATTCTGACATCCTAAAGACCTAAAGAAACTGAAAGTTCAAGGTCTAAACAAAAACAGGAAATAATACTAGAGTCTATAAGTAGACATCAGCTATATCCAAAAGAGTGAGTAGAGTAAGCTCTACTCGCGAGGAGTGTTGTTCTGGTTAGTACTAGATTCTGCCCTGGACCCAGCCAGATGTCGTTCTGTTTCCCACACACGCCTTTCAAATGCAACTTGATCCTGACGAAGTTCTCTAACTTCGGGTCGACTGGCATTCAGTTTCATCTGTAGTGCGTCAGTGTGAGTCCTGGTTAACACTTGGTCATCGGTCGGGTGGCGGAGACGAACTCTGATGACTCCTGAGTTAGCCCTGATTTCCATGACTTGGTCAATGGTTGTCCTTCCTTGCTCAGCATTGCGGGCAACACGATGAACTAAGATAAGGAGGGCTCTATCAGTCGAGCCTCACTCGCTCAAGTTGTAGAAACTTCGGTCTCCATTATAGGGAGGTGGTTGTCCCTGTTCATGGCTCCACTTTCCCAAGTTCACTGCCCACAGAGGCGTCGGGCCTTGAAATCCTGGTCGAGGGTTAGGGATTAAGGTTTAGGGTGTATGGTTTAGGGTTTAGGGTTTAGGACTTAGGGTTTAGTGTTTAGGGTTTAGGGTTTAAGGTTTAGGGTTTAGGGTTTAGGGTTTAGGGTTTAGGTCATTTAGGGTTTAGGGTAGATTAAGATGAACGGATTTCTCAAAACACATGATGTCATCACGATGAAGACTCTATCAATCCATGCCGATAATGACGTCGAAACTTTTAATTAAGACAGACATGAGGTCGATTTGGAATGAATAGTTATCTAGAGAGAAGGTGCATCCTATGTATATGTCGTTAGTGCTCTCAGTCTTCCTGTTAGCCATTTCTACAGTGAACGTTTCTTTTAGGGCTCATGGTGGTTGTTTAAGTAAGTGTGCAAATTTTTGGTTCACGAAACTCCTCTCCGCTCCACTATCAAATAGTATGCATGCATAAGAGTTATCGAGGAGAAACATACCCGCGACCACCGTAGGGTATGCCACAGCCTCATCATGGCCTATTGCCAGAACTCTTCCTACTCCACCAGGCTTCCCTGCTTTTGGGAAGTTCCTCTTGTAGTGTCCAACTTCACCACACCCGAAGCAGGCCTGGCCTGCTCCAGCACCAGGGACCTGGGTGATTGGCGTTTTCGGAGCCTTACAGAAACGGGTTGTGTGCCCTTTCCTGTTGCAGTTAGCACACTGCATCTCTCGGCAGGGGCCGTTATGGTGGAAGTTGCACTTGTTGCATTTTGGCAAACTCCCAGCGTACTGCTTTGCCGGCGCAGGGGCAGCAGGGGTTGTCGCGGCATAAACAACCACCATTTGCTGTTTCTTGGTGGCGTTCTGCGCCGATTTGTTCTTCTTTCCGTCCCAAAAATTCCTCTTGTTGTCGTTTGTTTTGGACGGTTCTGGGACAACAGGGGTTTTTGCTGGCGTGCGGACTCCATGGTCAATGATTCACTGTGCCAATCATTTGGCACTATCGAATGCAGCGGGGTTTGAAGACAATACATTCCCCTGAAATGGAGGTACCAGTCCCCAGATGTACCTCTCAACCTTCTTGGCCTCAGTGGGGACCATCCCTTGACACAGAGCCACCAGGTCGCTAAACCTAGTTGTGTAGGCTACTATGTCAGAGCTTTTCATGGTCAGGCTCCAAAGCTCCTGTTCGAGCTTCTGAACTTCGCCCCTCGGCCAGTATTCTCCGATCATCAGTTCCTTCAGAGCTTCCCAACCCATCAAGTTAGCCACTATCAGAGTAAGTGACTTGACATGACTATTCCACCATGTGAGTGCCCTGTCTGAGAAGGTACAGGCAGCAAATTTTACTTTGCTTCCTTCCAGGCAGGAGCATATCTCGAAGACAGACTCCGTCTTCTCGAACCACTGTGAAGAGGGCAATGATTCCACCGTTGCCATTAACGGTTTCGGGTTTGCAGTTGGTGAAGTCTTTGTACGAACATTCCCTAGGGTGCCCGTGACTATCACCTTGGGTGGAGTTAACACTCGTTCCACCTCCGCTAGCACCGCTAGCGTTGACCTGCGCTAAGGCTGTCGTTACAGCCGCGGTCACTGCAGCTTGAAAAACTACAGGATCGAATTGTGGAGGAGGTGGTGGATTGTTTCTGTTCGATCTACGAGGAGGTATATTTCAACTATAAGTTTACAAAGATGAAGATAATTGTAAGTATTCAACAGTGAAAATAATGAGTGTTCCATGAACTAAGTCACCATAGTTCAACATGTAATTGTTTGAGTGTTTCCGATAGAGAGTTACCACTAGAAAGATGAAAGTATTTGAATAAAATTTTTCCAAGAGGATTGGATGCCTATCAATATCATTGGTATTATAGATGTATAGAGTTCAGGAAAATTTGACCTTGCAAAGGTCTACAACATACCAATATAGAGAAAATTCTGACATCCTAAAGACCTAAAGAAACTGAAAGTTCAAGGTCTAAACAAAAACAGGAAATAATACTAGAGTCTATAAGTAGACATCAGCTATATCCAAAAGAGTGAGTAGAGTAAGCTCTACTCGCGAGGAGTGTTGTTCTGGTTAGTACTAGATTCTGCCCTGGACCCAGCCAGATGTCGTTCTGTTTCCCACACACGCCTTTCAAATGCAACTTGATCCTGACGAAGTTCTCTAACTTCGGGTCGGCTGGCATTCAGTTTCATCTGTAGTGCGTCAGTGTGAGTCCTGGTTAACACTTGGTCATCGGTCGGGTGGCGGAGACGAACTCTGATGACTCCTGAGTTAGCCCTGATTTCCATGACTTGGTCAATGGTTGTCCTTCCTTGCTCAGCATTGCGGGCAACACGATGAACTAAGATAAGGAGGGCTCTATCAGTCGAGCCTCACTCGCTCAAGTTGTAGAAACTTCGGTCTCCATTATAGGGAGGTGGTTGTCCCTGTTCATGGCTCCACTTTCCCAAGTTTACTGCCCACAGAGGCGTCGGGCCTTGAAATCCAGGTCGAGGGTTAGGGTTTAAGGTTTAGGGTGTATGGTTTAGGGTTTAGGGTTTAGGGCTTAGGGTTTAGTGTTTAGGGTTTAGGGTTTAAGGTTTAGGGTTTAGGGTTTAGGGTTTAGGGTTTAGGGTTTAGGTCATTTAGGGTTTAGGGTATAGGGTTTAGGGTATAGGGTTTAGGGATTAGGGTTTTAGGGTTTTAGGGTTATAGGGTTTAGGGTTTAGGGTTTTAGGGTTTAGGGTTTAGGGTTTAGGGTTTAGGGTTTAGGGTTTTAGGGTTTTAGGGTTTTACGGTTTAGGGTTTAGGGTTTAGGGTTTAGGGTTTAGGGGTTTAGGGTTTAGGGTTTAGGGTTAAGGGTTTAGGGTTTAGGGTTCAGGGTTCACGGTTCAGGGTTCACGGTTTAGGGTTCACGGTTTAGGGTTCAGGGTTTAGGGTTCAGGGTTTAGGGTTCAGGGTTCAGGGTTTAGGGTTCAGGGTTTAGGGTTTAGGTTTCACGGTTCACGGTTCACGGTTCACGGTTTAGGGTTCACGGTTTAGGGTTTAGGGTTCAGGGTTCAGGGTTCAGGGTTCAGGGTTCAGGGTTCAGGGTTCAGGGTTCAGGGTTCAGGGTTTAGGGTTTAGGGTTTAGGGTTTAGGGTTTAGGGTTTAGGGTTTAGGGTTTAGGGTTAGGGTTTAGGGTTTAGGGTTTAGGGTTTAGGGTTTAGGGTTTAGGGTTTAGGGTTTAGGGTTTAGGGTTTAGGGTTTAGGGTTCAGGGTTCAGGGTTTAGGGTTCAGGGTTCAGGGTTCAGGGTTTAGGGTTTAGGGTTCAGGGTTCAGGGTTTAGGGTTCAGGGTTTAGGGTTCAGGGTTCAGGGTTCAGGGTTCAGGGTTTAGGGTTCAGGGTTTAGGGTTCAGGGTTTAGGGTTCAGGGTTTAGGGTTCAGGGTTCAGGGTTCAGGGTTCAGGGTTCAGGGTTCAGGGTTCAGGGTTCAGGGTTCAGGGTTCAGGGTTCAGGGTTTAGGGTTGAGGGTTCAGGGTTGAGGGTTCAGGGTTCAGGGTTCAGGGTTCAGGGTTCAGGGTTCAGGGTTCAGGGTTCAGGGTTTAGGGTTCAGGGTTTAGGGTTTAGGGTTCAGGGTTCAGGGTTCAGGGTTCAGGGTTCAGGGTTTAGGGTTCAGGGTTTAGGGTTTAGGGTTTAGGGTTTAGGGTTTAGGGTTTAGGGTTTAGGGTTTACGAGGAGAAACATACCCGCGACCACCGTAGGGTCTGCCACAGCCTCATCATGGCCTATTGCCAGAACTCTTCCTACTCCACCAGGCTTCCCTGCTTTTGGGAAGTTCCTCTTGTAGTGTCCAACTTCACCACACCCGAAGCAGGCCTGGCCTGCTCCAGCACCAGGGACCTGGGTGATTGGCGTTTTCGGAGCCTTACAGAAACGGGTTGTGTGCCCTTTCCTGTTGCAGTTAGCACACTGCATCTCTCGGCAGGGGCCGTTATGGTGGAAGTTGCACATGTTGCATTTTGGCAAACTCCCAGCGTACTGCTTTGCCGGCGCAGGGGCAGCAGGGGTTGTCGCGGCATAAACAACCACCATTTGCTGTTTCTTGGTGGCGTTCTGCGCCGATTTGTTCTTCTTTCCGTCCCAAAACTTCCTCTTGTTGTCGTTTGTTTTGGACGGTTCTGGGACAACAGGGGTTTTTGCTGGCGTGCGGACTTCATGGTCAATGATTCACTGTGCCAATCGTTTGGCACTATCGAATGCAGCGGGGTTTGAAGACAATACATTCCCCTGAAATGGAGGTACCAGTCCCCAGATGTACCTCTCAACCTTCTTGGCCTCAGTGGGGACCATCCCTTGACACAGAGCCACCAGGTCGCTAAACCTAGTTGTGTAGGCTACTATGTCAGAGCTTTTCATGGTCAGGCTCCAAAGCTCCTGTTCGAGCTTCTGAACTTCGCCCCTCGGCCAGTATTCTCCGATCATCAGTTCCTTCAGAGCTTCCCAACCCATCAAGTTAGCCACTATCAGAGTAAGTGACTTGACATGGCTATTCCACCATGTGAGTGCCCTGTCTGAGAAGGTACAGGCAGCAAATTTTACTTTGCTTCCTTCCAGGCAGGAGCATATGTCGAAGACAGACTCCATCTTCTCGAACCACTGTGAAGAGGGCAATGATTCCACCGTTGCCATTAACGGTTTCGGGTTTGCAGTTGGTGAAGTCTTTGTACGAACATTCCCTAGGGTGCCCGTGACTATCACCTTGGGTGGAGTTAACACTCGTTCCACCTCCGCTAGCACCGCTAGCGTTGACCTGCGCTAAGGCTGTCGTTACAGCCGCGGTCACTGCAGCTTGAAAAACTACAGGATCGAATTGTGGAGGAGGTGGTGGATTGTTTCTGTTCGATCTACGAGGAGGTATATTTCAACTATAAGTTTACAAAGATGAAGATAATTGTAAGTATTCAACAGTGAAAATAATGAGTGTTCCATGAACTAAGTCACCATAGTTCAACATGTAATTGTTTGAGTGTTTCCGATAGAGAGTTACCACTAGAAAGATGAAAGTATTTGAATAAAATTTTTCCAAGAGGATTGGATGCCTATCAATATCATTGGTATTATAGATGTATAGAGTTCAGGAAAATTTGACCTTGCAAAGGTCTACAACATACCAATATAGAGAAAATTCTGACATCCTAAAGACCTAAAGAAACTGAAAGTTCAAGGTCTAAACAAAAACAGGAAATAATACTAGAGTCTATAAGTAGACATCAGCTATATCCAAAAGAGTGAGTAGAGTAAGCTCTACTCGCGAGGAGTGTTGTTCTGGTTAGTACTAGATTCTGCCCTGGACCCAGCCAGATGTCGTTCTGTTTCCCACACACGCCTTTCAAATGCAACTTGATCCTGACGAAGTTCTCTAACTTCGGGTCGACTGGCATTCAGTTTCATCTGTAGTGCGTCAGTGTGAGTCCTGGTTAACACTTGGTCATCGGTCGGGTGGCGGAGACGAACTCTGATGACTCCTGAGTTAGCCCTGATTTCCATGACTTGGTCAATGGTTGTCCTTCCTTGCTCAGCATTGCGGGCAACACGATGAACTAAGATAAGGAGGGCTCTATCAGTCGAGCCTCACTCGCTCAAGTTGTAGAAACTTCGGTCTCCATTATAGGGAGGTGGTTGTCCCTGTTCATGGCTCCACTTTCCCAAGTTCACTGCCCACAGAGGCGTCGGGCCTTGAAATCCTGGTCGAGGGTTAGGGATTAAGGTTTAGGGTGTATGGTTTAGGGTTTAGGGTTTAGGACTTAGGGTTTAGTGTTTAGGGTTTAGGGTTTAAGGTTTAGGGTTTAGGGTTTAGGGTTTAGGGTTTAGGTCATTTAGGGTTTAGGGTAGATTAAGATGAACGGATTTCTCAAAACACATGATGTCATCACGATGAAGACTCTACCAATCCATGCCGATAATGACGTCGAAACTTTTAATTAAGACAGACATGAGGTCGATTTGGAATGAATAGTTATCTAGAGAGAAGGTGCATCCTATGTATATGTCGTTAGTGCTCTCAGTCTTCCTGTTAGCCATTTCTACAGTGAACGTTTCTTTTAGGGCTCATGGTGGTTGTTTAAGTAAGTGTGCAAATTTTTGGTTCACGAAACTCCTCTCCGCTCCACTATCAAATAGTATGCATGTATAAGAGTTATCGAGGAGAAACATACCCGCGACCACCGTAGGGTATGCCACAGCCTCATCATGGCCTATTGCCAGAACTCTTCCTACTCCACCAGGCTTCCCTGCTTTTGGGAAGTTCCTCTTGTAGTGTCCAACTTCACCACACCCGAAGCAGGCCTGGCCTGCTCCAGCACCAGGGACCTGGGTGATTGGCGTTTTCGGAGCCTTACAGAAACGGGTTGTGTGCCCTTTCCTGTTGCAGTTAGCACACTGCATCTCTCGGCAGGGGCCGTTATGGTGGAAGTTGCACTTGTTGCATTTTGGCAAACTCCCAGCGTACTGCTTTGCCGGCGCAG
>NC_136431.1:277931883-277984383 GCF_052849685.1 Lactuca virosa | reverse complement strand
ATCTCTTCCAAAGGCTTAGACATGAAGTAGGAATGCTTCTATCGGCTTGTAAAGCTTCAAAACACAACATGGTAAAAGTACCATGAGTTTACGGCCGTAAACTCATGGGTTTACGACCGTAAACTCAAGGGGTGATGGTCACAAAACCGTAAACTCAAGGGGTGATGGTCACAAAACCGTAAACTCCAAAGGAGTTTACCCTTGAACCCTAAACTCAAATACAAGGTCCTACCACCCTTAGATGCAATCCTTAGCACTTATAGCACTTAAATCAAGTGTTTTACATGTCTTAGGATGTCTTAACTTGGCTAATTAGTTGTTTAATGACTAATTGGATACATATATGTGTTATTATATGTTAACTAGGATCCTTGTGTGTGTTCAAGTCTTCACTTGACACTTAGCATCCTATACATTCCGTTCATCCAAACCACTCACTACAGGTAAGTTCATACCCCTTAATTAACCTTTTAAATGTTTTTAAATGCTTTTATGGGGGGGGGGATACAAGTTGATCTATTATAGTTATTATATCAATCACATGTGATTAATAACTACCAAACAAGTGGATTTATTACTTTTCAAATTGTGTTACCAAACTGTTTTACTTCAAACTGTTTTACAAACTCTTTTACATACCAAATGCTTCTATCAAACTCTTTTACTTAAACTCTTTTACACTTATATTCTGTTAAATGTATATCTTTATAGATATATTTATATAAGTAGGATTGAAAGGACTTAGGACTGATAACTCACCTTACCTCCTGTTCCTCGTTTGGTTGTGGACTTAGGGTATCGGTTATTTGTCCGAAGGTCGTTTGAATCCTAGTTATATATCATGTATATGTATATAGACATAAATGTTCCTTCTTTCTATTCAATACCCTTGGGTAGCAAGGATATACAGTCATGTTCATACATACAAATCATATTACTAGTAAACTATAATAGGTATAGTTTAGGGAGATACTAATACTATTACTAGAACAATGAAACATACAATGAGTCAGTTCATTCATGAGTAATACATAGTGATGAGAAACAAACATAATACATAGTGATGAGAAACAAACATAATACATAATGATGAGAAACAAACAATAGAATACTATGATGAGAAACAAACAATACCATACAGAGAGAATATACATACAGGCTAGACAGGGAGAGAACACACAATACAGCTAGCACATACGTATACTAGAACATTACTACAGTTATGTGAGCCACCTAACGAGGCATGGCACTACCTGTCATGACCGTTTTTGTATCCAGAATCTCCTTAAGTGCGGAGCATATGAGTTTGTGTATAGATCTATACTGGATTGACTATCCTACACCTTGCTGCTCGCTACAGTGGGACTTGCAAGTCTACGGGTGCCAAACGTCATTTCTTACGACGTCTTACATCGTCGTTTTTCTATGAGTCGGTAGCAGGGTACAGGCCGATCACATGGTACTTTAAATAACAATTGGTTTAAGGTAGTTAGTACAGCAGTAGTTACTTAATACAACACTACAGTTCTATTTCATTTTCCTTTTACATTTACTTTGTGATCCTCACACAATAAACAATAATGTAAAAACTATATTTTTGGTTAATGATAGTCAGATTTGGGAAAATACATACTCTTACAAGAGACGCACACACAAATACTAGATGCCTTGGTAGAAGGCTACTTTTAGTAGGAAACATAGGGTTTTCTAGGAGAGTTCAAACAATTACCAACTTTTACAAACTTAGACATTTCATACTTACAAATGCTTTCATACAAATTCAGACACTAATATACTTATGATCTCACCAACTTTAAAGTTGATACTCTCTTTCAAAATAACTTGTATCTTCAGGTCACCAGTAGACAGGTACCGATGCCAGGTTTTGAGATGATGGAGCTCGTTCAAGACTTATCTCTTATTTTTTATTCATATTTTGGTGTCTAATTAACTTGACAGAACACACTTGTATTAAAATTATATTATTAATGCAATGGATGATGTTGTTGCTTGTTTACTACTTTGCATTGTTGTGATACTGTACATGACGTCCTCCACCCCCGAACGATTCCGCCGTTCCGGTTTTGGGGTGTGACAGATTGGTATCAGAGCATTGTTTATAGTGAATTGAGTATATCAACCCATAAAATATATACAGACTATAAATACAATGGGATTAAAATACTCTGACCAAGAGTTTATACTTTAAAATAATAATAATAATAATAATAATAATAATAATAATAAAATATTTAACTAAGTATACATGCCTGCATTCATACTAAAATCAGTGTCACAATGACAAGAACAAGAGTATTACGATTGTTGAATATTACAAGTAAGCTCGGGGATGTATGGTCAGTCCTAGGAGTGGCATAGCCTGATCAACTATGCTGGTCCGAGGAGTGATTAGCATATGCCCAAGAATGGTTGTGATATGGCAACAAGTCTAAAAACTTACCAACACTACCACGATCTAAAATACTATAGGGGTATTTTGTATTTCCATAATTGCTTATTTGAGAACTAAAGATCTTCATTAATAGGTCGATAGTTGCAAAGTGGATACATTAAGGTTATATGTAACTAGGATGATATAGGCTTAGAATCTGTGAATTTTTGCTTTACCCCTGTTCCTTGTGAATTTGGAGTTAAGGTCACTTATTCGAAGGTCTATCCTGTTTTGATTTCATATAACTGGTATGCACTTTACAAATATTGAAGTAACCGATGAAGATTATCTTATAATTATCTATTTAGCACGTCTAAGAAATTTTTCTTTATCCCAATTCTCGCGTAGATAACATGGCTGGACCCCATCCCCACGGCGACCCGTACTTCCCGAATGAAGACAATGCTGGATGGTTTGAAGCAGAGCCAGAAAATGATCACCCAGTCCCTGTGGATGATCACCAAGATGAAGGCTTTACAGATGGTTCTGACTCTGAGTCTGAAGTTGAGGACCTACCCCCGATGGCTCCTGTCCCAAATCCTAACCCTCGTCCGGCTTTTCAAGGCCCGACACCTCCATGGGTAGAAAGCTTGGAAACATGGAGTCAAGATCAGGATCAACCCATACCATTTAACGGAGACCAAAGCTTTTATGACCTGAGCGAAGGAGGCTCAGCAGACAGAGTCTTGCCAATCCTGGTCCGCAGAGTGGCTCGAAACGAGATTCAGGGCATGACAGCTCTCCATCGAATCACGGAAGTTGTCACCAATGCGAGAATGCATACTATCCGCACCATTCGTCTGGAAGATGCTCGTGAGAGGTCTAGGGGAGACCATGAGACCCTGTAGCAAGAGTTAGCTGAAACTCGAGCTGAAGTCATAGAGCTCCGAGTACGCCAAAGGGTGTACGAAAGGTACCTACTTGATATGGAGCGTCAGCTGGCTGAACTGAGGGTTCACCCAAGGGATAACCATCACCAGTAGGAGATATTCTACCTTTCTTTCCTTGGTTGAAAGAATAGTCTTCATATTTAGGCTCTAAGTACCACTTTTCTAAGTAACTAACTCTGTACAGTAAGTACTTTCTAGTTAGACCAATATGCCGTCAAACTTTTGCGACTTCGGATATGATGTAAGACCTACTTCAAGGTCATTTTTCCCAAATGTATTACATCTTAAATATCAATGATATTGATAGTCGGCTAAATTCTGTGCCAATCCTTGTTCAAATACTTTCGTTTTGCTATCGTTAGGATCCTATCTAAACACTCACTCCATCAAATAATTGAGCTATGGTGAATTAGCTCAAGGATTCCTTCCAATTCTTGTTGAAGGTTGGATAGCAATTGCCTTACAACCATTCTATGAACTTGCTTCTACCCTTTCCTAGGACTTCATCATAGGGATGTAGGTCAAACCCTCGAGAACTTACTCCTACTCTTTGTATGAATGGTCGAAATACATCTAGGTTTAACCATAATCACTCACGAACTCATTTTCTTCTGTATAACAGAATCATGTCATCGTCCAAAAATAACCACCCGAGCAACGAAACCCCTATCCTTGATATCGACGCCGCTACTTTCCAAGCCGCGGTATCAGCTGCCGTGGCAGCTGTCCTTGCAAACCTCAGCGCTAGCAACACAAGCAAGGCTGACAAAGGAGTTGACGATTCCGATCGCTGTATCAATCCGGGAAACCAACAAATGATAACAGTCACAGACTTGCAAAGCCGTAAAACCGAGAAAAGAAAACGAAAGCGCCAAGCCCAAAAGGAGCGCAAGCAATCCCAAAGACTTGCCATGCAACAGCAACAAGTGGCAACCCTTGCCATCCCAGTACCGATCAGACCATACGAGGGAAAACTTCCCAAGTGTGACAGGTGTAGCTTTCATCATAATGGGGCTTGCCAAGAAATGCAATGCTGCAATTGCCACAAAATAGGGCACCATGCTCGTAGCTGTGGAGCACCGGCACGACCCCTCACTCAAGTGAAGGGATTTGAGCAATTCTAACACTCCTAAGTATACATGCAACCCTAGAAAACCTTGGATCTATGTTTGTCTAAGATACATGCAAAATACTTTTTCCAAGGTTCATAAACCTATCTAGCATATATGGGGAACTTTATAATATAAAAGATAGCTAGAAATACATACCTTGTTGTTGTTATGATTCCTTGAAACCTTGAGAGCCTAGCACCCCAAGTGTGATGCCTCAAATGCTTCACACAACACCAAATGCTTTGGAATAACTTTGAGAGAATGTGTAACACTCTAAAAATCGGTCAAGCCCTCTTGTCACTATGTGTAGCCGATTTTGGTGAGTATGATGTTCTTTATATAGTGTGTCACATCTAGGGTTACACCATGTAAACCCTAATGTGGCATGACTCTTCATTTCCATGACTCATGGGTTTGTAACTCCCATGGAGCCTCCATGGAGCATCCAATGGGTTTAACCCAACTTGATTATCCATGGAGCCTTTTAGCCCACTATATAAGTTATGGATGATTTACATAATCAACCCATATATTTAATTAGTCACCATTTGATCACTTAATTAATTCTAGATTAATTCTTGATCAATACTAATTAAATAATACTATTAATATATTAGAACTTATAATATATTAATAAACCACAAGTGTTAATTCTCTCATTTAGTCTATCCAAATGCATGATGCCATGCAACCCAAATGGAGCATGCCGGGTCGGGTCAAGTACATACCAGAAATAGTTATGGACTTAGACACCTTATCCAACAGTCTCCCACTTGGATAAGTCTAATAACTATAACTGCAAGTATGACTTCAGGAACCGATCGACAATCGTAGCTCTTTTCAAGGTTTCTCGGAACTGAGAAGATGATGATACGCCATTTCAGATAAGTGATCATATAATCCTCTGTTCTAGATATCAACCGGACAAATACATGGAACAGTGTCTTACTTTTTGTCCAGCAGTTTGTTTCCCGATTTCCGATTTGTTTGACATAGAACTTAATTGAACACATCAACTTAGTTATGACCGGCCCCGGTACATGGGTCAAAACAAAATCATCGAGGGGCCCAGATATCGCTTCTAATCCAAGAAGGAACAGATAAAATTCGACTCATATGCTTGATCTTCTACTTGTTAAATTACACACAACCGCACATTTTATAACATCGAGTTACCAATGTGTTTTCGCACGATCAATGCATAACTAACTCATAGTTAGCAAGTCATATCTCTAGGTTTGAAGACTTATATGATATTACCATCTCACGATCACTCGAGATAAATTCCATGAAGTGATACTAGCGAGCGTGGGTTGAATCAATACTCAGAACTTATGAGCACTCATGAGTGTTGAGGCCATGTCCAACATCTTAGACCTCTACAACCAACTCATGACAGTCTTACTTCATATCTACTTCCAACATATGACTGACTGTGGATAATTTGAATAATATGTAAAACTCAACATAAATATTCTGGAAGTCAAAACATGCAAAAGAAATAATAGTAAACGATTGACAAGGGATAGCAACACTTTACTCATAAATAAACACAACTTTTATTCATCATCAAATGTCAATTACACTTTACAAATTTCAAAATTATTTAACTACTAAAACTAATATCATCCTTCAGCCCTATGCTCCTTGCATGCTGGAGATGCTTAACCCTACCCAGTCCCTTCGTGAGGGGATCTGTCGGGTTCTCATCCGATGATACCCTCTTTGCCACGATGAGTCCTTCTTCTATACGATATCTGATGAAATGGTATTTTCTGTCAATGTGTCTGGATCTCCCGTGATCCCTTGGTTCCTTTGCTAAGGCAACTGCACTTTCACTATCACAGAAAATCTCTATGGGCTCCACTATAGCTGGTACAACTCCAAGGTCTCCAATGAAGTTCTTTAGCCATATAGCCTCCTTTGCTGCCTCGCTTGCCGCTATATACTCTGACTCGCAAGTTGAATCAGCCACTGTCTCCTGCTTGGAACTTTTCCAAGAGATTGCTCCTCCATTTAAGGTAAAGACCCAGCCTGACTGTGAGCGGAAATTATCCCTATCAGTCTGGAAACTAGCATCACTATACCCTACAACTCTCAAGTCATCATTCCCACCAAGGGTAAGGACCCAGTCCTTAGTCCTCCGTAGGTACTTGAGAATGTTCTTTACCACTATCCAGTGTGCCTTACCAGGGTTCCCCTGATACCTGCTAACCATGCTTAAAGCAAAGGCTATATCAGGACGAGTGCAGGTCATAGCATATATGATCGAGCCTACTGCAGAAGCATAAGGTACTCGACTCATTTCTGCTATCTCAACCTCGGTACTCGGGCTCTGAGTCTTACTCAGTCTAGCGTTACTCTGGATGGGTAACTCTCCTTTCTTGGAATCTTGCATGCTGAATCTCTTCAGCACCTTCTCCAAGTATGTACTCTGACTAAGCCCAATTAGTCTTTTACTCCGGTCTCTCATAATCCTTATCCCTAGAATATAGGCAGCTTCTCCAAGGTCCTTCATAGCGAAACACTTCCCAAGCCAGGACTTAACTTCCTGCAAGGTTGGGATGTCATTTCCTATGAGTAGTATGTCATCCACATACAGTACCAAAAAGCTAACTATACTCCCACTAGCCTTGAAATATACACAAGATTCATCTTCACTCCTCGAAAAGCCAAACTCTTTGATTTTCTCATCAAAGCAAAGATTCCATCTGCGAGGTGCTTGCTTTAATCCATAGATGGATTTCTCAAGCTTATACACTCTATTAGGGTACTCTGTGCTGACAAAACCCTCTGGCTAATTCATGTAAACATCTTCAGCCAACTTTCCATTAAGGAAAGCGGTTTTGACATCCATTTGCCATATTTCATAGTCATGAAATGCAGCAATGGCTAACAATACCCTAATAGACTTAATCTTGGCTACTGGTGAAAAGGTCTCATCGTAGTCAACTCCTGGAGTTTGAGAAAAGCCCTTTGCAACCAGTCGTGCCTTATAAGTGTGTACATTACCATCCATGTCGGTCTTCTTCTTGAAGATCCATTTGCACCCAACTGTCTTACGACATGGTACATTGTCAACCAAGTTCCAAACTTGGTTGTCATACATGGACTGTATCTCGCTGTCCATTGCCTCTTTCCATTTGGCAGACTCGGGGCCTGCCATGGCTTCCGCATAACTGTTAGGTTCATCCAGACTTACCAATGTCCCATCACTGATAAGTGTCTCACCTTCCGCAGTAATATGGAAACCATAGTAATGCTCAGGTACATTCCTAACCCTTGTGGAACGCCTCAGAGGTACAATTGGAGGTATAATTGGATCAACAGGAGTTTCCTCCTCAAGTTGACTGCTAGGGTTTGAGGTTCCTTCACCACTTGACTCTTGAATTTCTTCAAGGTCAATTTGCCTCCCACTGTTTCCTTGGCTTATGAACTCTCTCTCTCTCTCTCTCGAAAGACAACCCTCCTTGCTACAAAGACCACATTTTCACTAGGTCTGTAGAAGAGGTAACCAAAGGATTTTTGTGGGTAGCCGATGAAAATACACTTCTCACTTCGAGGTTCGAGCTTGTCGTGAGTCTCGCGTCTCACGAAAGCCTCGCAACCCCAAATCTTGATTTGGGCTAGACTAGGAACTTTTCCAGTCCACATCTCGTGAGGTGTTTTGGCAACCTTCTATGTAGGGACCAGATTAAGGATATGGGCGGCAGTCTCTAAGGCATACCCCCAAAATGAGATTGGTAGCGTAGCTCGACTCATCATGGAACGAACCATGTCCAACAAGGTTCGATTACGCCTCTCAGCTACACCATTCAACTGTGGTGTCCTGGGAGGTGTCAATTGTGAGACAACCCCACATTCCCTCAGAAAGTCGAGGAACTCTGTACTAAGATACTCACCACCGCGATCGGATCGAAGCATCTTAATGTTCCTGCCCAATTGATTCTCGACTTCCTGTTTAAACTCTTTAAACCTTTCAAAAGTCTCTGACTTATGCTTGATTAAGTAGACATATCCATATCTACTGTAATCATCAGTAAAAGTCAAATAATAACGATTAACATCCCTTGTGGCATGTTTGAAGGGTCCACACACATCCGTGTGTATAAGATCCAACAAACCTTCACCCCTCTCACAAGAACCAGTGAAGGGTGACTTTGTCATTTTTCCAAGTAAGCATGATTCACAACTATCATCTGACTTTAGGTCAAATGATTCCAAAACTCCATCCTTTTGGAGTTGGCCTATGCGTTTCTTGCTTATATGTCCGAGACGACAATGCCATAATGATGCTTTAACCAAGTTATTATCATTTGTAGAATCAATACACAACACATTATTTCCTAAATTATCTACAACAGACACAACTTCATACACACCATCACAAGGTAATGCTTTAAAATAAAACACATTATTAAAGAAAGCATTTATTCCACCAATTTCATTATCAAAAGAAAAGGTAAAACCTTGTTTGTACAAAGCATGAAAGGAAATAACATTTCTTGCCATTTCTGGTGAATAACAACATTTATTCAAATCTAAAGTAAACCCACTACTTAGCAACAAAGTATAAACTCCAATCTTGGTGACAGGTGAAACTTTCCTATTTCCCATGATCAAGTTTATCTTTCCATGCTCCACATTCTCACTTCTTCTTAGTACCTGCAAATCAGAACAAATATGAATACCACAGCCGGTATCAAGGACCCAAGAGTTAGAATAGAGTGAATTATTAGATAAGATAGTGTAAATACCTGCATGGTTGGGTTTCACTTTCCCATCCTTCAAATCTTGCTGGTACTTTGGGCAGTTCCGCTTCCAGTGCGCCTTTTCATGGCAGTAGAAGCATTCAGCCTCTTTGGGATCAGAAGAAGGTGTAACGAAACCTTTCTTTGTTCCGCTATAAGAGGAGTCATCAAGGGTCTTACCCTTGGTACCCTTCGAAGGGGTCTTCCTCTTCTTACCTTTCCCTTTCCCGATTGCCAGGACATTTGCGGAGTTTGGAGTAGGAGTAGAAGTGGTAACAACCGACTTACCTTTAAGACCTGATTCTGCGGTCTTAAGGAGTCCCTGAAGCTTGCTGAGGGTGACTTCTTCCTTGTTCATGTGGTATATCATGCAGAATTGATCATAACACGATGGTAAGGAGTGCAAAATGATATCTATTGCTAACTCCTCTGGGAAGTTCACATTCAGCTTCATCAGACGGTCCACATACCTTTGTATTTTCTGCATGTGGCCTGTGATGGGTTCACCATCTTTCATTCGGGTTGTTATCATGGAGGAGATG
Source organism: Lactuca virosa (assembly GCF_052849685.1). Classification (NCBI taxonomy): domain Eukaryota; kingdom Viridiplantae; phylum Streptophyta; class Magnoliopsida; order Asterales; family Asteraceae; genus Lactuca; species Lactuca virosa. The sequence continues at coordinate 277,974,636 of NC_136431.1, read as the reverse complement.
ATTTCATATCGATCTTGACGAGCACTCTGATGGTAGCGGTCCATCAAATCCTGGTGCATCTCAAAAGGATAGTAGTCCTCATAGGACTTTTGGAGCTCGGCTGTCATAGTGGCCATCATGATGCATGCCACTTTGGTAGCATCTCTTTCATGTGCCTCATATTCAGCAAACTCCTCAGGAGTAGCAGTTGGCTCAGGCACCTTGAGCTCCTTGTCGAGAACATATTCCTTGTTCTCGTATCGAGTGACCATCCTGATGTTTCTGATCCAGTCAGTAAAGTTGGATCCATCAAAGATGACTCTCCCACAAAGGTTCATGAGAGAGAAGGAGCCAGTAGGGTTTGAGCCAGGAGTAGCATTGTTGGAAGACATCTGAAAAGAAGAAAACAAGTTTAGTTTAGATATAGAGAAAGTCCTTAATAAAACACCCAAATGTAATATTAAGGCTAGGATCCAATCACAATATATTATAACTCAGAAGAGGGATGCCGTAATCCAAGCTATAACATATTTGAAAGGTAGGTGAATGACGATTCACCAATTTCCACCATGAAAACGAAATATAAATTATTAGGTTTTATTTGGTTTTTAGAAATTCCTAGATTCTTTTGAGATTCATTGAGCTTTTCAATGGCATGTTTCAATCTCGAGTGTGCCCTTCATGTTTTGTGACTGGGATACCGAGGATCACAAAACAAGGTGTGAAGTAACCGTGCAAATTACTTGGTACCCTTAATGTTTTTCCACTTAATCGATGTGCCGGTAAACCACACGCGCTCCACCGACCTTATGAAAAAACCTTAAGTCACCCTTTGCCTACCTTGTTAAGTCCAAGTTAGTGTGCCGGTAAACCACACACGCTCCACCAACGACTTAAACAAAGTGCAAAGTGTAATTTCATGGATTAGCACCTTATTCACATTTTTCCTAAAGTAACTAAGATTGGGAATTTATAAAACATTTAGTTACTTTATAATTATCATTATACTTTTAATGAGAATTTTAAGTCACTGTCCTACCCGTTCGGCTAACTTTTAATGAGAATTTTAAGTCACTGTCCTGCCATTTTATAGGCAACAACCTTATACCCCCCTTATAGACCGGCTTCGTGAATGAGGCCTACTAACGGTAAAACGACTTGATCTTATACATATATATATATATATATATATATATATATATATATATTATTGAACTTATAATATTATAAAGTATAAGGGTTGAATTTTTTAACATTTAAAATTCTAGGGGTTGGAACTAAAGTTAATTAGGTGACTTTACAAGTTCCAAAACTTGAGGTCAAGTTTTGTAACTTAACAAAACTCTTCAATTCATAACGTATATTTGAAGTTAAAAATGTGGTGGATGATATGATTGAAATGAACAAAAATCTCCTCTCTTATCGGTTTCTTATTTTCGTGTTTCCATTTTACTTTTACCTTTCTGTTTGTGTTTGAGCTTTTTGAAGTTTGAAACCTTTAATTCCTTAGCTAGTTCTGGTACTGAATTTGTTGGTAGGAAGATTTCGAGAACTTTTGGTCTGAATGTCCGTGGGAAGAGGATTTGAAGTACGCAAAAGCTGTTTGCAATCAGGTTGCTTTCTTCACCTTCATATTATCCATCTAGATCATTTTATCTTCAGATTTACGTTAGTGCTTAACTGGATTTCAAGGCTCAAAAACACTTCCCTGCTTTGCTTTAACAAATGAAGTTCTCGATTCTATCACTCAAATCCCTGATTATGTCATCTTTTTCTTTGTTTCTCCAAAGTTTGATTAGTATTGAAGGAAATATATCAACATTTTTTTTACAAACCTGCTTCAGGTTGATGTAGCACTGGAAGTTTACATCTGACAGATGAATATTGGGACAAAGTGGTTAGTCACAATGCATTTTCTCACATTCATCATCATCAATGGAACTTATTGCAGGTGTTGCAGGTATCTTACCTTATTGATGAGTATAAATGTGGGCGTACACCTAACCCTGATGTTCTTTGCAATACAAGAATCAAATTCGGTTTGTAATCATATTGCTTGCTTTCATCTTTTATTGTTCCCATTTGTCATCAATTTCGCTTTTATATCTCTAGGTGCGTTCATGGATGCCATCAGTAACATGGATTTTGAGTTTGTTGCTTCTGGACATTATGCAAAAGATATTCACCCCTTTACAGATGAAACCAATGAGCTTTCATTTCTTCAGCTCTCAAAGGATATGGTAAAGATATGCTCTACTTATTTTCATTACCAACTTACACTGAGGGATACATGTTGGAATTTCAGGTGAAGGATCAGACCTACTTTCTTTCATATCTCTCACAAGCTCAGTTAAAAGACTAGTGCTTCCTCTTGGATGTATTACAAAAGTAAGTAAGTTTGCTTTATGAAAAACAAAACGGAATTTATGAATTTACTATTTAAATATCGACTATGAAATTATCAGGATGAAGTCCGAAGGCTTGCCCGGAAATTTGATTTGCCTAACCAAGAAAGAAGGGATTCACATGGAATATGCTTTCTTGGGAAGGTATGTAATATGTTTGTTAACAAAAATCCCAACTTTGGAGATGATATATATATATATATATATATATATATATATATATATATATATATTAAGTGGAAATTTATGTAATCATTATACAGATTAAGTTCAGTGAATTTGTTGGAAGACATATTGGTGAAAAAGAAGGTATACTACTGGAGGCTGAAACAGGTGATTTTTTAGGAGTCCACAGGGGCTTCTGGTTTTACACAATTGGTCAGCGCCAAGGTTTGGGTCTTGCAGGAGGACCATGGTAATTTACTATAAATCTTTCACCTTTTATTATTATTAGAGTAAATTACTGAAATCGTCCCTATGGTTTGGTCAAAATTGCACGTTTAGTCCCTAACTTTTTTTTTGCACTCGGATCGTCCCTGTGATTTGATTTTGTTGCGTTTTTCGTCCCTTACATACATAAAGTTAGGGACCAAACGTGCAATTTTGACCAAACCATAGGGACGAAAAACGCAACAAAATCAAACCATAGGGACGATCCGAGTGCAAAAAAAAGTTAGGGACCAAACGTGTAATTTTTACCAAACCATAGGGACGATTTCAGTAATTTACTCTTATTATTATTATTCAGATCTTTAAATTAAAGATTTATTTATAAAAATACATGTCATGTTTCCATGCAGGTATGTTGTTTCGAAAGATGTAAAAAATAATGTGGTTTTTGTATCAAGAAACTATTATTCCGTTGATAAAAGAAGGCGATCATTTCGTGTTGGATCCTTTAGATGGATCAGCGGATCTCCTCCTCACAACTTAAACCACTTAAGATGCAAGGTAAACATAAACATATTACATGACTTAATTTTTCACTTAATACATAAAGAACAGACTTAATAGAAAAAGTCAACATTTACACATTTTTGACAGGTTCGGCATGGCCCAGTTTTCTATGATTGTAGTTTGCATATAGAAGAAAAAGATGGTATTGGCACTGTCCAATTACTTGAAGATGATCAGGGTCTGGCAGCTGGCCAATTTGCAGCTTTTTATCAACAAGAGGTTTGTGTGGGGTCAGGGGTAATTTTGGAATCATGGGATGATGCTAAGGGGTTTCCTGTTTCTGTTTGTGACAAGGCTCGTGATATTGCAAAAATGGAAGATAAATCTAAGCTTGGTAAACCCATCACAATCAAACCAAAACCTCAAGATTGTTTGAGGGATTAGTTTAGTTCTTATAAATTAATTGTATGTTAATCAGAAACAAATTAATTTACAAAAGGGCATCGTTTTTATTTTATTAGATGATTCATATATCTTCAAGGCAGAGGTTAAAATATTTGGAAGGGTTTTAGATGAGAGGGGGTAGATTGTAAAGTTTGTTAAAATAGAGAAAAGGGTAAAATTGTCGTACTAGAAAAAAATGTTGTGAGAAGTAAAAAATCTTTGCTTACAAATCATCTCCCTTGACAAATACATATACAGCTTATACCATATTCATTTATGATATTGTGATTTTATATTCAATTCTTGTTTACACCACTGCTATTATGATTATAAATGCCGGCCCGTTTAGTTAGCAGTAGTTCCGGACCTCGGTCCGATGCAGTAGTTAGATTGCTTGATGTCTTTGTGATTCAAGCGTGTTTTGTATTATGTGTTCCGGACTTCCGCCCGATGCAGTATGCAGTATATGTGGTTATGCTAATTGATATGTTATGCTATGATATGTTATGCTCAGTCAGTTTCCGGACTTCGGTCCGATGTAGGGGACAAGGTCCCAGTCAGTTCCGGACTTCGGTCCGATGCAGGGGACAAGGTCCCAGTTAGTTCCGGACTTCGGTCCGATGCAGTTTCCGGGCTTCGGTCCGATGCAGTGGGCAAGGCCCTAGTTAGTTTCGGACTTCGATCCGATGCAGTTTCCGGACTTCGGTCCGATGCAGTGGGCAAGGCCCAGTATGTGTTTATATGTTATTGTATGGTATGTGGTAGTTTGGGGGAGCTCACTAAGCTTCGTGCTTACAGTTTCAGTTTTGGTTTCAGGTACTTCCACAAGTAAAGGGAAGAGCTCGGGATGATGGCATCACACACACCACGACTTCAGTTTTTGTCCTGGGAGTTGATTTAGCTTTTCATTGACATGATTTGATACAGTCTTGATACAATTTTCTTGTGATACTTTGGTATGGTTTTGATACATTGACGTATGGGTTTTATTTTATGGTATTGATCTAATGATTTTAGTAATGATTAAACAAAATTTTTGGGTCGTATTTTGGGATGTTACAAGTTGGTATCAGAGCCTTGGTTTGAGGGATTCAAATACACTTTCGGGTGTGTCTGAACTCAAACTAAGGAAACGGTAAAAGATTTTCAAAGGAAAAAACATTTTCGAAAAAGATTTTTGAAAAAAGAACTTAGAAAGGAAAAGAGTTTTGATAAAGAGAAAAAAGTGTGGTGCGTGCGATCAGCCGAGCTCAAGTAAGTACTCCCAAATTACCTATACAAGTTTATATTATCAGTTCCAGTTTCAGTAGAACAGCATGCTAGTATAGGACTAGGGATCTAGGAGGATGCCTTATGTGCTTGCTTTATGTGTTTCAGCTTGATGAGAATTGCATGCTAGTAGTGAGTAGGCAGTAGTAGGATAGCCTGTGTAGGTTATGCCTGATAGCATGAGCTTAGCATTGTATGCTAGTACAGTTTCTTGATTATGAGAATTGTTTGCATGAGTATGTTTCCTTTATCCGAATGTTGCTTGCTTTGTGCTTAGTGGGACCCTGAGTGATGGGAGTTAGCCATTAGGTGAATACATCACGTCACATGTGGTCAGGGTTGGATAATCTCAGAGTGCCGGATTTGACCCTATTGCGCAGCTCTCGTTTGAGTCTAACCGTTGTAGGGATGAGTCTTTTACTCGAAGGATTATCTGAGCCTCATTGCATGTGATGGTATTCAGGTGGTGGCTAATTGGCATTGCAAGGAGGCCTTCAGCAGCTGAGGACTGGTTTGGGTGGAGTCAAAGGTTTCCCTAGGGCAAGCCTAGGATGTGAGTAGCAGAAGTCAGTAGCAGTAGAGTGACTTGGTGGAGTCGAGGCGGTTCTTGAGGAAAGTATGGATAGATGTGGAAGGTAGTATGGGCCCGTACTACTAAAAGCAGAGGATCCGTACTCGAATCAAGGAAGGCTGAGATGAGACTGGGAAGCTTGTAGTAGAAGCGATCCCTTGAGATATTTCAGTGTACTGACGTTTGCCATGATATGTTTTCAGAATGGTGGTTTTGCGACCTAGGCCAGCAGCTGGCAGTTCAGGTGCCGGAGAGGGATCAGGATCAGGCTCGGGAGCCGAGCATCTAGATGAGCAAACTAGAGAGTTCTTCACTTCAGAGGTGACCCATATCATTCTTGAGCAGACTCCAGTGATCTTTGGTTGGATCAAGGAGGGTATACTAGAGTTGATGGAGGAGAGACTAGGCACATTTCGTGCTGAGGTGGCGGCCATGATGGGGTCGCGCACGCTTACGTTCAGGGAGTTCCGGGCATGTGGAGCTCCAGATTATCACGGGGCGCGGGACCCCATAGCGAGTACTAGATGGTTGGCGGATGTGGCCAACGCTTTCCGCACGAGCAGATGTACCGAGGGGGACAAGGTCAGATTGGCGTCCTGTCTTCTGAAGGACAGGGCACGGGATTGGTGGGAGGAGGTAGGACATGTCATTGGAAATGACGCAGCTTTGGATGCTATGACCTGGGCTGACTTTACTGCCAGGTTCAAAGTTGAGTTCGCACCGGTTATTGAGGTGCAGCAGTTAGCCAGGGAGTTTCAGGATCTTACCCAGACTACAAAGACAGTGGCGGAGATTACCGCCAAGTTCAGGGAAAGGGCGCTTCTCGTTCCTCAGTACGCAGCTGATGAGGAAATGAAGAAGTCCCATTATCATGAGATGCTGCGGAGTGACATCCGCCAGTTTGTGAGCCGGTCCAGCTGTAAAACGCTGGATGACATGATTGCTAGGGCGAGAGAGAGAGAGAGAGAGAGAGAGAGAGAGAGAGAGAGAGAGAGAGAGAGAGAGAGATTGACCTTGAGATGGAGAGAAAAAGAAAGCCGGAGGCGGCTTCAGGTTCAGGGAGTTCGGGCAAAAAGCCCAAGGTTTCAGATCACAGATCCAGGAGTCAGCAGAGCCACGGTCGGTGTGGCAAGTGTGAGAGATTGCACGACGGGGCGTGCAAGGCAGGGAGTTCCGGCTGCTACAAGTGCGGTCGGACTGGGCATATGAGCAGAGATTGTACAGCCACTACTACCGCCATTGCGGCAACAGATCTGATTTGCTTCCAGTGCAATCAGAGGGGACATAAAAAGTCCCAGTGTCCGAGTTTAGCTGCTGAAGGAAAGGTGTCAGCACCTGCTCCTACTACTTTGAGGATTACAGATGGCCGTCAGGGCCGAGTTGAGACGCCGGTGGCGAAGAGTGAGGCTTTTCAGCTGACAGCAGAGGAGGCGCGAGCGACTCCTGACGTGGTGACGGGTATGTATTTTTCCCTTAACTCTGCTTTTATTATTGATTGTTTCTTATGGTTATATGTTTTGTATAGGGTCGTTCTCAGTGAACGGCATTTCAGCCACAATATTGTTTGATTCGGGGGCTACCCAATCATTCGTCTCTCTTGCGCTTAGCAAGAGGTTTAGCAGAGCTCCAGGGGAGCTAGATTGTCCACTTGAGGTTGAGATAGCAGCTGACAGAACCATTAGGGTGGCGAGAGTACACAGAGGATGTTCTTTACAGTTATTCAATGAGCAGTTTTCGGTGGACTTGGTCCCTATTCCCCTGCGAGGGAATAAGGTCATAGTAGGCATGGATTGGTTGAGCCCCAATGGGGCGGTGATAGACTGTGAGCTGCAGTTAGTGAGGGTTCACACTCCCAGTGGGGGAGAGTTAGTGATTCAGGGCGAGAGGCCACATCGCGGACCAGTTTTGTGTTCAGCAGCGAGAGCGAGGCGCTATTTCCAGCAGGGTTGCACCGACTATATTGCCTATGTTTTAGATGCCCGGGAGAAGGGCAAGACGACGGTAGACGATGTTCCGGTAGTGCGAGACTACCCGGATGTATTTCCAGAGGATTTGCCTGGAATACCTCCCGAGAGACAGGTCGAGTTCAGGATTGACCTGATCCCTGGTGCGACCCCGATAGCCAAGGCACCGTATCGGTTGGCTCCCCCAGAGATGCAGGAGTTGTCTACGCAGCTGCATGAGCTGCTAGACAAGGGTTTTATCAGGCCGAGCAGTTCGCCCTGGGGAGCACCGATTTTGTTCGTGAAGAAGAAGGACAGGTCGCACCGTATGTGTATAGATTATCGGGAGTTGAATAAGGTAACAGTGAAGAACCGTTACCCACTCCCGAGGATAGATGATTTGTTTGATCAGGTGCAGGGAGCGTCTTGGTTTTCCAAGATCGATTTACGCTCCGGGTATCATCAGATGCGAGTCAGGGATGAGGATGTGCAGAAGACTACTTTCAGGACCCGGTATGGTCATTATGAGTTCGTGGTGATGCCGTTTGGGCTCACCAACGCTCCAGCCGCGTTCATGGATCTCATGAACTGCGTTTGTCGGCCGTTGTTGGATCGGTCGGTGATAGTATTCATTGATGACATCTTGGTTTATTCCAAGACTAAGGAGCAGCATGAGGAGCACCTGAGGGAGGTGCTAGAGATTCTGAGGAGGGAGAGACTTTTCGCAAAGTTCTCCAAGTGCGAGTTCTGGTTGCGCGAGGTGCAGTTCCTTGGGCACCTCATCAATCAGAAGGGTATTTTGGTAGATCCGGCCAAGATAGAGGCCGTGATGCAGTGGGTGGTCCCGAGATCTCCATCTGAGATTCGGAGCTTCCTAGGGTTGGCAGGGTACTACAGGGGATTCATCCAGGATTTCTCCAAGATAGTTGTACCGCTCACCCGACTGACTAAGAAGTCGGTGGTGTTTCGCTAGGGCCCTGAGCAGCAGGCAGCATTTGAGACCCTCAGGCAGAGATTGTGCGAGGCACCGATCCTTACCCTGCCAGAGGGAGTAGAGGATTTTGTAGTCTACTGTGATGCTTCGATCACAGGTATGGGAGCAGTGTTGATGCAGCGAGGCCGTGTGATAGCTTACGCCTCGAGACAGTTGAAGCCTCACGAGGCTAACTATCCTACGCATGATTTAGAGCTGGGGGCAGTGGTGTTTGCTCTCAAGATTTGGAGGCATTACCTTTATGGGGTCCGCTGTACCATCTACACGGATCATAAGAGTCTGAGGTACCTCATGGATCAGCCGAATCTTAACATGAGGCAGCGGCGGTGGTTAGATGTGGTAAATGATTATGATTGTGAGATCCTTTATCACTCAGGGAAGGCCAACGTAGTGGCCGACGCCCTGAGCCGCAAGGCGGCAGCGGCCCCGATCAGGGGCATATGTTTGAGGATGACAGTAATTACTCCATTGTTAGAACAGATCAGAGAGGCTCAGGTCGAGGGCCTCAAGGAGGAGAGGCAGAAGTGTGAGAGGATTGTGGGCCGAGTAGCTTCCTTCGAATATGAAAGTCGAGGATTGTTGACCCTTCATGGGAGAGTTTGGGTCCCGTACTGGGGCGGAGTACGGCAAGTGTTGATGGACGAGGCTCATAAGTCTCGGTTTTCCATCCACCCAGGGGCAACGAAGATGTATAGGGATCTTCGACCCGACTATTGGTGGCCCTGCATGAAGCGGGATGTCGCCTGGTATGTGGAGAGGTGCCTGACCTACAGGAAGGTTAAGGCGGAACACCGGAGGCCTCACGGCAAGATGCAGCCGTTAGACATTCCAGTGTGGAAATGGGAAGACATCACCATGGATTTTGTCACTAAGCTCCCCAGGACCGCACGTGGAGTGGATTCGATTTGGGTTATAGTGGATCGGTTGACGAAGAGTGCTCATTTTATACCGATCCAGGAGAGCATATCGGCTGAGAAGCTAGCCGATATTTATGTGCGAGAGGTTGTGGCACGGCATGGAGTGCCTGTTTCAGTGGTGTCAGGTCGAGATGTCCGTTTTACTTCCAGATTCTGTAAGCGGTTTCATGACGAGATGGGTACTCGTCTCCATTTCAGCACCGCTTTCCACCCTCAGACGGACGGGCAGAGCGAGAGGACGATTCAGACTCTTGAGGACATGCTCCGGGCATGTGTCATAGATTTCGGTGGCAGTGGGATACGTATCTTTCATTAGCGGAATTTTCGTATAACAACAGTTATCATGGGAGTATTGACCGCCCTCCCTTCTAGATGCTCTACGGAAGGAAGTGCAGGACCCCGATTTGTTGGGGCGAGGTCGGTCAGCGTGTCGTTGGGAGCACCGAAGTGGTGCTCAAGACGATAGAGTTGATCCAACGGGTTCGTAGTAGACTGCAGACTGCGCAAAGTCGACAGAAGAGTTACGCCGATAGGAGGCGTTCAGACTTGGAGTTTCAGGTGGGCGACATGGTCCTCCTGAAGGTATCACCCTGGAAGGGTGTCATCAGGTTTCGGAAGAGGGGCAAGCTGGGCCCCAGGTTCATCAGTCCTTTCAGAGTTTTGGCCCGGGTGGGTCGGGTTGCGTATCGGTTGGATCTTCCGGCAGAGCTTAGCCAGATCCACAACACTTTCCATGTCTCCCAGTTGAGGAAGTGTTTGGTGGACGAGTCGGCAGTGGTACCCTTGGAGGATATTCAGGTTGATAGCAGCCTGAATTATATTAAGAGACCGGTTGCGATTTTGGATCGAAAGACAAAGACCTTGAGGAACAAGGTGGTTCAGTTGGTAAAGGTGCAGTGGCAGCACCGGAAGGGGTCTGAGTGCACGTGGGAGGCCGAGGAGGAGATGAGGGAGCACTACCCAGAGTTGTTTCCAGATGCTGCAGCGACAGACTTCGAGGACGAAGTCTAAAATAAGTGGGGGAGATTTGTAACACCTGGTTGCTGCTATGTATTTTAATCTGTGTATTTTTGGCATTTTAGCTGGGACTCGGCGAGTTGTAGGCCCGACTCGCCGAGTAGAGACGAGATTTTGAGCACGTTTAAGTTGGCAACTCGGCGAGTCCATACCCTGGACTCGGCGAGTCCGCCAGTCTGGAAGAAACCGTAGATCCGCGGGTTTTGCATCCTATTTAAACCATGTTATGAGCCCCAAACTCGCCTCCTTCACCCTCAGAGCATCATTTAGCAAACCCTAACCATTCCTTGAGCATTTGAGCATTTCTTGTGTGAATCTTGAAGTTTTGAAGAGAAGAAGGAGGCTAGATCCAAAGGAATAGAAGAAGATCCAAGATCTTGCACCCACTACAGAGTTTATTGAGGTAATAATCGGATTCCTTCTGATTCAATGATTGATTCTCCATTATAAGCACATTTAGGCCATTTTATCCATTTCTTAGCTTGTTTATAGTAGAGAGATCACATTGGGTTGATTAGCCTTCGGATCTAGCCATGTTTCAGTTCCAAAAACGTAGATCTAACACCTTTATGGATCCATTTTGCATGAAAGCCCTAGATCTACTCTTTTAAGTGTCTTTTGAGCCTTTAAATCCCTTTTCATGCATATGTACATGTAAAGTTGGAAACTTTACGTGGTAAACAAGCCTTAGGAACCCAGATCTATAAATTGTATGCAGTGGTTTTGAGCAGAATCGATTGTATAGAAGTTGCATGCAACCGACTCGGCGAGTCGTTCTTCAGACTCGGCGAGTCGGGTCGCGAGTCCTCGAGTTTTCCCCTTTTATGTATTATGCCAAGTGGAACCAGTGAGTCTTCCTTCCAGTAGGAACGGGTCTACGGCCACAATGCCGGCCCGTTTAGTTAGCAGTAGTTCCGGACCTCGGTCCGATGCAGTAGTTAGATTGCTTGATGTCTTTGTGATTCAAGCGTGTTTTGTATTATGTGTTCCGGACTTCCGCCCGATGCAGTATGCAGTATATGTGGTTATGCTAGTTGATATGTTATGCTATGATATGTTATGCTCAGTCAGTTTCCAGACTTCGGTCCGATGCAGGGGACAAGGTCCCAGTCAGTTCCGGACTTCGGTCCGATGCAGTTTCCGGACTTCGGTCCGATGCAGGGGACAAGGTTCCAGTTAGTTCCGGACTTCGGTCCGATGCAGCTTCCGGGCTTCGGTCCGATGCAGTGGGCAAGACCCTAGTTAGTTCCGGACTTCGGTCCGATGCAGTTTCCGGACTTCGGTCCGATGCAGTGGGCAAGGCCCAGTATGTGTTTATATGTTATTGTATGGTATGTGGTAGTTTGGGGGAGCTCACTAAGCTTCGTTCTTACAGTTTCAGTTTTGGTTTCAGGTACTTCCGTAAGTAAAGGGAAAAGCTCGGGATGATGGCATCGCACACACCACGACTTCAGTTTTTGTCCTGGGAGTTGATTTAGCTTTTCATTGACATGATTTGATACAGTCTTGATACAGTTTTCTTGTGATACTTTGTTATGGTTTTGATACATTGACGTATGGGTTTTATTTTATGGTATTGATCTAATGATTTTAGTAATGATTAAACAAAATTTTTGGGTCGTATTTTGGGATGTTACATTTACCACCACTTACTATCCTTTTCTCCCTTCACCACCGTTTATCGCCATCAGTTCCCTAAAACCCTATATGCAGTTTTTGGATTTCAGATTTGTGATAACAAACATACAGAAAGTCCGACATTTAGTGTTCAGAAAACCCAACATCTAGGGTTCAGATTTGAAATCCTAAATTCTTGGTCCCCATCTCGACTCCCTTCTCCTTATATCCTGCCTCTTATTCTCCCTGAACTCTGAATCACCACATCTTTTCAACTGTTGTGCCTTTATTGTTCCCGGCTACTACCACATATTAACCAGAAAAGGTAAAGACATTTTAGTCTCTGTGTTTATGGGTTTTGAACTTTCTTTTTCTTGTGGTTGTTTTCCTTGAAAAAATATTTGATTTTAATTTTAATTTTAATTTTTGTTATTGTTTTTTAGGGATATACAAGAGTTATATGTTAAAATCCTAGGTTATCTAATAGGTTTCAAATTGTGAATGTCTCCTGTTCTTACTATTATGTTTTTCTTTCGTCATATCTCTCACTCTGATATAATCTCAAAATGAAGGTTTGGTGTAAATATTAGTCTCAGTAAACATCCCTTCGACAATTCAAAGCCTTCCGGCGCCCATGATTAGTTAACAATTAATTTCTTGTAATAGGACGTCATGTTATGCTTAGTTTCAGATTAAAGTAAACATCAACTCCAACACCAACCAAACTAAGTTCTTATTATTTATAATAATTATAGTTTGTTAGTTTATACATATATGTATATACGTTTAAAGGTCTTAATAAACAAATTAAAGCAGAAACTCATATTATGGGTTTAGCTGCGTTTCAGTTTTCAACCCTTTTCATGTTACTGAACAACACATCAGATTAAGGTTATTGATACTTTTCATGCATCACCTTTAATGATATATGTTTTATGTCAGTAGAGTTTGGTTTTCTTGATCTACTTGTTCATTTATTATGAATTTTGGCCACAACTATAACAATTTCATTTGGATTATTGGTTTTTGATGATTTTGTTATGTATTTGGATATTACATAAAACAACAGAGGACACAATGCCTATGTTAATTCATGATTATTTGAATTTTGCATGTCATCATTGTTTGTATATTTTCCATTTTAAATCCCTTTTTCCAGATAACTAAAGACAAATGAAACCAAAATGTTGGTGTAGTCTCAAGTTTCTTTATTTACAATCATTTTATCTAATTTCTATCGGTACCAAGTTATAAAAGGAGCTTCACTGGCTGTTTTTGATGGTACTTCAACGATGCTTTTCATGGTGGTTAGGGAGTTCCATGTGATCGATACCCCACTTACTTTTCTATACTATAATCTGATTAGGTACACTGCTTATAAGTTCATAAGTAGATACGTTTTTTAAGGTTATAAATTTAAAACTGGTAGGTATATATGTGCACATCAAGTTTTTGACGCCGTTTCCGAGAAATGACTTATTCTAGTTTATAAATTAATTGATTTAGGTTAATCGATCCTTTTTGTGGGGTAAAAATCGCAAAAAGTTAAGTTTCTGTATTGAATATAGATTTTCGGATTTTACAGTTCTCATGTTGTGAACAACTTGCTGTCACGACGTGAGATCTGAATTTTATAGTGTTTCGTTTATTTACTTTTTAGTTCGTTTTTACAGTTTTCTTTTGTTTTTGTTTCGGTGATATATAACAAGGGGATCAAAGTTTCAAATCATGCCACCACTTGAAGATCCATTGTCGCATATACCCACAAACTTTTCTATGCAAAATATTAAACTCTACATCTGTTTTATCTCAAGGTTTGTCAGTATTAAACACATGCATATAATAATCGTTCACATAAATAATGTCTTCCATCTTGCATTTCCAAACTTGATAATTAGAACCATTCAAATTTACAATCATACTTGTATTAGCTTTCATTGTTCAAACAAGTAACCAATAACAAGAACCAAAGCTATGATATTAATCTGATGGGAAAAATGTAACCACAATGGTAAATAACAATACAAAAATAAGCTTCATTTGACTAAACTTTCCTACTTGAATGAACCTTTTGAGGATGTAAACAAATAGAGTATTTTGTATTGCCAAAAATAAAATAAAATAGCCCTAATGCAAGTTATATGGCCAATATAATCAACCCAAAACAGTAAGTAACGAATCAATATGAGATATCGAAATTTTAGCGTAACCCCCCCCCCCCCCCCCGATAAAAAAACGAGAGTGAAAACCACATGACTACTAGAGCCGCTTTAAATCCACTATCATGAATATTTGATCAATACAAAGTCTTATCTAGATGTACTAGAGGTATACAATAAGCATCAAAATAAGGGATGCTATCCAACAACTAATAGATGCAAAGATTATTGAGGCTTTAAGACAAATCTTGACAATTCAACCGTTGGATATGAATGTCTCGAAGTTAGGAATCCTCTGTCTGAAAGTCAAAGAAAATGGACCGCTGGATCTCCAACAAATACAAAAACACTGCATGTATATCTTCAAAAACGATAATAGAGAAAACCTCTCTCTCTCTCTCTCTCTCTCTCTCTTGGTGGTTGTGGATTTTTGAGTTCATTGAAACGTTAGGAAAGAAAACACACACATATATATATACATGAGCTAAAGAAGTGGACTTTCCTAATAGCCTAAAAAACCCTAGAGAAAATCCAACAATGGCATATGGTAATATTCTTCATAGTAGGTAAACCACATAATTCTAATTTTATACATAACACATAAAATAACATATAATATAAACAAATAGTATCTATTTTTTTTCTTTTCAGAAAACACAATATATTTTTGAAGTTCTGATTTTGGCATCCAATTTCAGATAATACATAAGAAACAACTATGTTTGTGTCCAACTTCAGAAAAAAAAAAAAACAGATGATGGAGGCCGGCGTCGCTAGGGACGAAGTGTGGCTGAGCAGACGATAGAGGACAACCGGAGGAGGAAGCCTCCTTTAAGGGACAAAGCAATTTGATGGAGTATGGAGGCATGCGTTTTTATTAGGGTTAGAAAAGAGAATAAGCTCTTTAATATTCGGTTAACATTATTTTTTAAAGGACCGTGTATGATGGTAAACGTGTTGGAATCGAACACTCTTATTAGACCGAGTAAGATGTAACATCTTACGACCTAATAAGAGGTAAATCAACCAAACCTTAAAATCACATTTTATACATGTATTTCAAAGGATTTATTCCACACATTAAAATTGTGTTTTTGGTTGATATATATATATATATATATATATATATATATATATATATATATATATATATATATATATATATATTATTAATTACAAGCAATTTTTTTTTAATTTATGTTTTTATTAATTACAAACAAATCATCCGCAACAATGTACCAAATAACTTAAATACTAGTTAGGCTGGAAGGAGTGGCTCGTTAGTCAAGCTTGCCTCCAGCTCGCTACAAGACGCCAACACCACTTCCATCAAAATTCTACAAGAGTCGTTAAGTTAATCGGGTAATGAGAAAAGAGAGAAGAAAGAATGAAAGAACGTGAGTTGTGATTGGTTGGCCTTAATTTGTTTTTTTTTCCTCAAAATCAATTATAATTAAATTGCTTTACCGCCGCTCCCCATCTTTTACAAGATGCTAAGAGCATCTCTAATGAAAGTTTTTATTTATTTATTTATTTATTTTATTTTAATTATAGTGTATTACTATTTTTTTTTAAATGAGCATTTAAAATCATTAGAACAAACAATTTTTTTGTTTTTTTCTACCACTCAATATATCTTGAGTAGTCAATATAGTATGATAACTTGTATATTTTAACCCCTTCCATTTGAAAGATATGTCATTTTATAACTAATTTGTAATAGTCAATGTTTTTTGTTGTATTTTTATAACTAAAACATAATAATTTTTCATATTTTAGGTATATTAATAAAAACTCGATATAGTTACATTATATATTTTCATATTAAGATATGATTTGTATTTAAAAATGATTAATTAAATTAGATGTTCTATAAAACATTTTAGACAGATGAATGTAAATTAGTTAAATTTATAGAAAAACTATTAAAATAAGTTCAATCATTGGAGAAGTTATTTATTTAGTGGTCAAAATTAATAGATAATGCAGTGGTAATAACTTTAAGTTATAATATGGATTAACCATCGGTGACGTAAGGATTTTTAACAAATGCTTTGTTTTTTTTTGAACCGACAATATAATATATAATCTACTCTTAAACTAACACCTAAATCCTTACGTCACCGATGGTTAATCCATATTATAACTTAAAAATCCTTACGTCACCGATGGTTAATCCATATTATAACTTAAAAATCCTTACGTCACCGATGGTTAATCCATATTATAACTTAAAGTTATTGCCACTTCATTATCTATTAATTTTGACCACTAAATCCACCTACGTCCACGATCGATGAGACTCGAACCCTCGACCTCAAGGAGAGAGGGCACCACCTGATACCGCTGCCCTTTGGTAACAAATTCTTTGTTGCTTAACAAAATCAGGCATCGTGCTGAATTTACTACAAACTTTATAATAATTACTACGAGAAAAAAAAAAAAACACTTCAAAGTAAATTTTCGTGTGGCCTAAAACCTAAAGCGCTGCGTACTAGAGTTGTCGTAGTCGGCTTCTAAAACCCTCTTCTCTGTACAACGTACCTTTGTTCCGGCTAGGGAAAACAGGTCCTCGGGAGAAAGCTAGGGAAAGAAAGCCGAGAGATAAATGGGGACGTCGGTGCAGGTGACGCCACTGTGTGGAGTGTACAATGAAAACCCATTATCATATCTGGTCTCCATCGATGGCTTCAACTTTCTTATCGATTGTGGTTGGAACGATCACTTCGACCCCTCCCTCGTTCAGCCTCTATCCAGGTTTTTAATTCATCACTTTCTCGTAATCCTCCCGCTCTCGCAATTTGAATTGTTAATTTAATCGAGAATTATTAAGGCGAAATGAAAAGATGGTTTATTTAGGATCATACAGCTGAGAATTTGTGTAAGTTGTCGGAACAATGTGATTTAGAGTAGAATTAGCAGCTGCCTGTATGAATTCGCGAACAAGAAGTGTTACCCCTAAATTTTGTTAATCTCTGTTGCAGGATTGCTTCGACGGTAGATGCCGTGTTGTTGTCACATTCAGATACACTACATCTTGGTGCTTTACCCTATGCCATGAAACAATTCGGACTTTCTGCTCCAGTTTATGCAACAGAATCTGTCTTCATCACTACCTCTCCCGCAAGGTGAAACATTGATCGATGGATTATTTGTATTGCAGTATGGCATATTTATCTGGTTACTTGTAGTGGTTATTACACATCTCAGAGATGTTCCTCTTTCTGCAGCAAGTATCAGAGTTTGATTTGTTCACACTGGATGACATTGATTCTGCCTTCCAAAACGTGACAAGATTAACCTACTCTCAGAATTGTCGCATTTTCCTTGATAATCTCACCACTTTCAGGGATTAAAATTTGTTCCTTACTTGAAATATTCAATGAACTAATGTCAGGAAAAGGGGAGGGTATAGTGATTGCACCTCATGTTGCTGGTCACCTCTTGGGAGGTACTGTTTGGAAAATAACTAAAGATGGAGAAGATGTGATATATGCTGTTGACTTCAATCATCGCAAAGAAAGGTCAACTGCATCCGTATCTCATTGAGTATTTTTCAAGTCAGACTGTTCTTCTAACTTGCTATGGTGATCTTTCAGGCATTTAAATGGAACAGTTTTAGAATCTTTTGTTCGACCAGCTGTTCTTATAACAGATGCATATAACGCTTTGAGTAATCAGCCTTCTAGACGTCAAAGGGATCAAGAATTTATAGGTAATTAAGGATTCATTATAGCTGTTTAAGTAGCCTGTGTGACTGTGTGTGTATATATTATCATTTCTAATTCTTTTTGTGGATTTGTTATTTGGTTGGGAATTTTAGATGCTATATTGAACACTCTAAGAGGCAATGGAAATGTATTGTTGCCTGTGGATACTGCTGGTCGAATACTGGAGCTGCTTTTGATACTTGAACAGGTTGGTCTGCAAAAAAGCTACAATTTTTATCATGGCTGAGTCATGTTTGTGGCTATGTTCTAAAATTCAACATCTTTTTATCTTTCTCTAGATTTGTACATTATAATGATCTTTTTTCTGATGTTGCAGTATTGGGAACAACATCATTTGACCTTTCCTATCTTCTTTCTCACGTATGTGTCATCAAGCACAGTTGGTTATGTCAAGAGTTTCCTTGAGTGGATGAGTGATTCAATAGCAAAGTCTTTCGAGCACACTCGTGATAATGCCTTCCTTTTGAAGTAAGACCTTTTCATCTTATATATAATAATAATAATAATTTCTTGATTACTGTCCATATCACCTGGAATTTATACATTTAATTGCAGGCATGTTACTCTTCTGATCAACAAGACTGAACTAGAAAACATCCCAGAGGGCCCAAAGGTAAGCCAAACTTGTAATTTGGAGGTTAAAAACTTTAGTGCACTTGTTATTGTAGAAGTATGTTTATGATGGGCCTGGCATTTTTTATTTTAAATTTTAGATTGTCCTGGCTTCTATGGCCAGTTTAGAAGTGGGATTTTCACATGATATATTTGTAGAATGGGCTGCGGATTCGAGAAATCTTGTTCTTTTTACGGAAAGGGGACAGGTATATTGCTTAAAAAAGAAACTATAAAATCATGAATATAGATAGGCAAATATATATATATATATATATATATATATATATATATATATTGATTGTGACAAGTTAGAGTGTTTGTACATGTAGTTTGGTAGTCGTGCACGGATCCTTCAGTCAGATCCACCTCCTAAAGCTGTTAAAGTCACCCTTTCAAAGAGAGTTCCATTAGTTGGTGAGGAGTTAGCTGCATATGAAGAAGAGCAAGAAAAGATTAAAAAGGAAGAGGCTTTGAAAGCCAGTCTTGTAAAGGAAGAGGAATCAAATTCAAAAGCTGTGGTTGGAACTGATGTTTCCAAATCCGACCCAATGATCATTGATGGCCATGCTCAAGCTGATGGTATTTCTTCCTTTACTCTCTCTCTCTCTCTCTCTCTCTTTTTTTATTTTTTTTTATTTTTTTTTATTTTTTTTTTATGTTAAAAGATGATTTGATGGAAAATGGCAGTTGTTGGGGAAGCATATCGTGATGTTTTGATTGATGGATTTGTTCCACCTTCGAGTGTTGCCCCGATGTTTCCTTTTTATGATGACACCTCTGAATGGGATGATTTTGGAGAGGTCATTAATCCAGATGATTATGTGATCAAGGATGAAGATATGGACATGGGATCTATGGCTGTAAGTTCATTTTTCATTTTCATTCTATTTTGAATTTTTAATTTTGGATTTTGAGTGAGAGTGTGTGTTTTAGGTGGGTGGAGATCTTGATGGAAAACTTGATGAAGGCACTGCTAGTTTGATGCTTGACACAACCCCATCAAAAGTTGTATCTTCTGAACTTACTGTAAGTTTGTGTTTAATCTAAATGTAAAAAAATGTTGATGATTTTATTTACTATTGTTGAGTTGTTATATTGGAATTGTGTCTGTTTCAGGTCCAAGTGAAATGTTGTTTGGTTTACATGGATTTTGAAGGACGTTCTGATGGTCGCTCCATCAAATCAATTCTTGCACATGTTGCTCCCTTGAAACTTGTATGGATTTTGTTTGTTTTGAAAAATAAAATATATGAGAAAGAAAGTAAAATGGTTGTTGTTTGTTTATAACTTTATATTAGGTTTTGGTACATGGATCAGCTGAGGCAACGGAGCATTTGAAGCAACACTGTTTGAAACATGTTTGTCCACATGTATATTCTCCGCAAATTGAAGAAACAATTGATGTCACATCAGATTTATGTGCTTATAAGGTACATAAGAATGAATCTCATTTTTGACCATTTCATTTAATCAATCTTATCTGATTAGGTTGGTTTTTTTCCTTGGTGTGAAAACTAGGTGCAACTCTCTGAGAAACTGATGAGCAATGTTCTGTTTAAAAAGGTGAGCATTTCTGTATATGAATGATTCTTTGGATACAAAAATGAAAAATGGTGACTTTTTTTGCTTATCCTTTTCAATAATTACTTAAATCCGCCTGACAAAAGACTCTTCTTCATGTTCACATGGATTCTTTCAACTATCAAATTTTTTTTTTTTGGTGAAACTTGATGTTAAAACAAAAGTATAACGTGAAATTAAGTATTTGGTGAATACAGCTTGGAGATTATGAAATAGCCTGGATTGATTCAGAGGTGGAAAAGACAGAATGGCAGCATCTCTTCACTACTCCCCCTTTCAACAACACCTCCTCCTCCTCCTCATAAGTCTGTGCTTGTTGGAGATCTAAAAATGGCAGATTTTAAGCAGTTCCTTGCTGGAAAGGGTGTCCAGGTATTTTCTTCTTCTTCTTCTTCCTGCAACTTCAAATAAATCTACTGATTACATATTTTCAAGTTGCTGTTTATGATGATGATGATGCATTTCATATTTTCAGGTGGAGTTTGCTGGTGGGGCTCTGCGTTGTGGGGAGTATGTTACATTGAGGAAAGTTGGTGATGCCACTCAGAAGGTGTGTTAACCAATCTAATCTAAGGAATAAATATAAGTAAAAACCTAGGACCCACCACACTAATTACTTTTTTCTTTATTTGTCTAGGGTGGTGCTGCTGCTATCCAACAAATAGTTATTGAAGGTCCACTCTGCGAGGAGTATTACAAGATTCGGGAATACCTTTATTCCCAGTTTTATTCACTTTAGTTTTCATTTTTAAATTTTAAATGTAATTTTATATTTTATATTCAAAATATTTGAAGCCTTGTATTGTAGCAATTAGAAACAGACCTCAAGGTACCACCCAACCAAGACATATTTTGTGATTAAATCCTCCCTAATTAACTATAATTAGAGTTACCACACCAACGCCTCATGTTGGTGTGGTAAAACCATGTTTTTTTTACATCTTTTACAGCCTTAATGCATGAAAATGAGTATTTAAAGGAACTAATCTATAAAAATGAAAAAATCTTAAGAAATACACGCATATATACAAAGAAGTAAAAAACAGAAAAACATGCACAAAAATGAGGATGTAAAAATTGTAGAAAACATTTATATTAAAGAAAAACTAATTTAATTTTGTAAACACAATTTCGTATAAAACAAAGATGTAAAAAAGTTGTAAATAATTCTTTGTTTTTTTTTTCTTACATAAACAAAGAAAAACAAAATGGAAAAGAAGGGGATCAAACCGCCAACTCCCCCATGGTAATGAACACTCAAACCATCTACCTACATGTTCTTTACATTCAAATCTTGTACAAAATAAAAATAAATATTAGCTAAAATCATTAAAACAATATTAAAGTTAATGCCATCAGTTCGTAATGTAAGTAATAGGAATGAGTATTAAGTCCGCTAAAACTATAACAAAACAAAAGGAACGATCAACTCTCAGTTGTGTGAAGCTCACACACAAGTACATACGAAAACTAGACTGAAATTACATAAATATTAATCTTGTAAAATTGATCACCCGAACATATCGATATTGATATTTTTATTATGACAAGTCTGATGATTATCTTCATATTTGATCATCAATAAACGTTATTTTTAGGAACTTCAAGTTGTTAAATCAACCCAAGATGTCTAGGTGTATGTTGGCCAAGTCTTTAATATATTAGTACTTAATTAGTCCAAAGTGACAACTAATGGACAACTCAGTAATATAGTTTTGTCCTAATAAAGTCAATATCCTTTAAATAATCTAATTACTATATTAAACTTTCAAAGGCTGAGTTAGATTTACAAGAAGAGCTTAGAGCTTAGATATATGTGCTAGGGATATGTGTTAGGATGGAGGGAAACGGTCACCAAATTCTCCAAACCCTTCGGTGTTGTTGACCCCAAGTTGGAGGGAATGATGTTCCTGACGAGGAGAGGATTGACTGTCGATTGTGAATTGTGTGAGGAGGAGAGGATGCCCAAAAAAAAGTGAGGAGATAATGTGATGTTAGACTTAAAGAAGTTAGTTATTTTTGAGGATAAAGTTTGAGATAAAATAATATAAAGACATAAAATCAACAAGATAGCGGAGTAATATAAGAGTAGTCATTTGAGTATGACATTTATATGTATATGTTTTCCTTCTTTATTGTCTACTACATGTTTTACGCTAATACATATCAAACATGCTTTATTATTACTGATATTTATCATTTGTGTTTTTGTACATTGTGCATGTTTACTTCAAAGTTCAAACCCTCTTTTTACTTTTAGTTTACTTTTAGTTTTATTGTTCATAGAAATTCTATTTGATCACTAACCATCATTACCGTTTTTTTTTTTTTTTTTATTTTTTATTTATTTTTTTTTTTTTATGATTGACTGCATTAATATACATATTAAAGACATAACATCTTTATGAACAAAACCCGTCTGAGCTGGTAGTGTTCATAAATGTTCCATGGATTTTGTTGAGCTTGACAGTTTTGGTCCACTTTATTTTATATATAAATGGTCCCTAGATTTTGTTGAGCTTGACAGTTTTGGTCCACTTTTGATTTTTTTTTTTTGTTTTTGTCAGTTTTGGTCCAATTTTTTTTAAGCACCGATTTTTATTGTCTTGGGCGAATATGAAAAAGATCAAGTATGATGAACATGCATTTTATCTCTTTATTGCCATATGTTTTTTTGGAAACAACTTCGGCTTTGGTTATCTTTACATTCCCCGTTCTCACGCACTCAAAGTTTTATCAATTTTATTGTTTTGTTACAATAGATTTGTCGTCGAACAATTCTTAACTATTTTAAAAATATTTGTTTGTAGGGATGAGCATTTGGACCGGACCGGTTATGGAGAATATTGTGGATCGTGGACCGGGCCGGATGAGTCGTGTCCGTGTCTGTGTCCGTGTCCGGGTCCAGGTTCGGGTTTTCCGGTTCTTGGACCCGTTTGGACCGGTACAACTTTAATTGCATAGAGTACAACTTGTAAACATTGGTTTGATACGGTACAACTTTAATTCCGTCTTCATGTCTTTTACCATTTCGAGAAACATTGGTGTGGTTGACCACTTTCTTAGATGTATGTCCACATCTAAGACTTCCCAGATAAAAAGATTTACCAAAGGTTTTGATGTAGCCGAAACAAACTCTGTTTTTGTCTTAAATTTTTCAAAGAACTTCACCATTTCGGTTACAATTTCAAAGTCATAATTTTCCGGTACTCCGTGATTCCTTTTGATGTGATTTATCAAGATACATAAAATTCAGAATTATAGTCTAAAATAATAGCTAAAAAGCTGAAATATTTCAGATTTCGTAGCTCAACTTTGAAGGATTGTAACTCACGGAATATAATACGAAAATCAACAAAAATATAGTCTACATTCATCTACAAACTGTAAACTAAATGTTGGAGAAAACCGCAGGTCAATCCGACTTAAAACGAATGAGTTATGGTTGTTTAAAAAACTTCACAAATTACAAAATTTTAAAAATCTTGCTGAAAAGCTGAAAATTTTCAACTTTGATAGCTCAACTTTGAAAGATTGTAACTCATTGAATATAATACCAAAATCAACAAAATTACAGTTTAAATTCATCTACAAACTGTAAATTAAACATTGGAAAAAACCGCGTATCAAATCGACTTAAAACAAATGAGTTATGGTTGTTTAAAATTTTTCACAGATTACAAATTTTTGAAAATGTTGCTGAAAAGCTGAAAATTTTCAGCTTTGATAGCCCAACTTTGAAAGACTTTAACTCGTTGAATATAATACCAAAATCAACAAAATTATAGTCTAAATTCATCTAGAAACTGTAAATTAAACTTTGGAAAGAACCGTGTGTCAATCCGGCTTAAAACGAATGAGTTATGGTTGTTTAAAAAGTTTCACAGATTACAATTTTTTTTTAAACCAGGTCCAACCCGGTAAAAACCGGACCGGACCGGGAAAAAAACAGGACTGGTTTTGATGGATTTCTAGAACCGAAAACCAGCCCGGGGGTCCAAAACAACGGTCCGGTTCGGTTCACCAGTCCAAATGCTCCCCTATTTGTTTGCATTTTTTAGACTTCAAAAAAGGGAAACCACAAAAAAACCTATCTATTATACGTCCATGCTTAAAAAAAACATTCTAATATTTTTAGGTCCATTTAAACCACTTTTATTTTTGAGACCGCCTAACTTATTTCTTTCATCAGGTTTTGATAGTTAACCGGTTAACAATATCCAACGCGGCTTACGTCTCTTCCTAATCTCCTTCTTCAAGAACATGCAATCGACAATTAGAACAATATCGCCGACTTCACGATCCCTGGCAAAATTGATTATTAGAACGTGTTTGTACCGATCGGACTAGGTCCAATTCGTAATTGTGGTCGCCAATTTGGCGTTTGGGATGGCCAGTTTGGAGTTTGGATCGCCGACTTGGAGATTGGCGGGTAAACTAGTGTCGACTAAAAAATGACGATCAGACCCTTCGATTTAGGTTCTAATGCTTCGATTAATGCTTCCAATCGATTCAACTAATTATATATTACATATTCCTAAACTCCTAGTCTACAATTCCTTCAATTACCTATATGGAAAATCGTCAACTCCAAAATATGGAAAATCAACCGAAAAGAGACAAAGCAGCAGCAACTACCAAAAGCAAAGGAGCAGAAACCATGAAGTTTAGAACCCATATATGCTAATACTTCAAACATCAGACCTGGACCATGAAGTCTTGTTTATGGATTTTTCAAGGGTATAGTTGTCACTTTGTTCTCATTATAGGTCTGGAAAGATGAACTGATGTATCAATTAATGAATTAAACAACAATTAACTTAAAAGATGAAAAATTACACTACATGTATTTTAAAACATATTGGTATAAGATCTGATGCAAATTAAATTGATTTTTAAGTGTAATTGTCACTTTCTTTTGTCACCACATGTATGGAGTTTTTATCTTTTTTGGTATGTACAACTCTGATATGATGCTACCTACAAACAAAAACTTGAGTACAATTTGAGGATTTTGCCCAAGTGCAAACAGAATCGGTTCACAGAAAAGAAAAATAAAAACATAAAAAATTCCCATATTGCCCCTGATGTGGAAAATAAAAACAGAAAGGAGATGACCATTTTTCTCTTGGTTTGGGTCTTTAGCATACCAGAAAATGGGACAGAATACACAATGCAAAACAAAAAACGGGAATACTAGATTACGTGCATTTGACTATTTTGCCCTTGGTGTGATAAACAAAAAATGGGACAAGAATACACAATGCAACAAATAGAACAGTTATACCACTCCATTAACAACATAGCAAGAATATAAACATGTTAAAAGAGGACATACATTACAAAAGGCTAGGAATACTAAGTTCCAAGTATCAAAAAAAACATCACAAATGGCTAGAGTTTTGTCCCATTCCAGTTCATAAATATATAAATATACTGTTCTAAATTAACAGGTTTGTCCTGTTTAGATCCACCTCCATCCTTATAAAAAACTAGGTTTCGGAGCTTGATCTTAATAATCCTTTCAGATGGCTTTCTTGGTTTGAGCTTTGTACGAATAATAGGCACATCAGTTGCTATCCCGCCATCAACCATATGAAATTGATCTTCCAAATTAGCTGCATAAAATATAAAAGTATTACATTTAATAAGCTGTGAGTGTTGGTTTAATCACTTCTTGTGTCTCTAAGAAAATAAGAACTTAAGTATTATGTTCTGAATATTTTAAATACCATGCTTTAGCTTATTTGCAAATAAATGGGGCATTACTCTATTGATTTTGAATCTAGACTCTGCACTAGCAAAATCCTAATTTCTTACAATTTGGCTTCAAAAGATAAGCAAGTTTTGCAAAAGGGAAACATCACCAGGCACTTTGCCATTATTACAACTGAAAATTAAAGCTTCTCCATTATTAGTGTTTAGCTTACCCTTCTGGTTCAAAAAAATCATATGTAGAGAATCAAGTTTGTGAATTGAAAGATACAGGGGAATTAAGGAAGTACATGATGGATTCTGTACTATCCTAACGAAAATAGAAAACTGAAATAATCAAAATTCCAATCCCCTGTTGATGAACAAACAAACGATTATGATATGATTTATAATTAATAAGATACAATTTGTCTAACAACATGTGAAACTACCGTGTAAGAATGTGCCTTAGCAATTATCTGCCTACATAGCTACAACGAGGCCTGAAGTAGCGAGAAGTGCAGAAGATCCAATGGCAACAAGACCGAGAAGGACAACGAGTGATAACTATAGAGCGAACGACGCGATATCTGATAGTAAACGGCATGTCAACGAGGCAAAATTTAAAAAAAGAAGCAGAAGAATGAGATTGCAGCTTTTGGAGAAGGAGAACGAGACACACCCAATTTAACCTGGACACATAATCTATTTAAGGCCATGTCATCTGATATAAGCCACATCAGCCATTTTACCATTTTACCGGTTGCTTTAAGGCTAACCGGTCAAAAACAATCTTGGTCAGAAAGAGGTTAATATGTGCACAAAAATTATATAGGGGTTTTTTTATGCATTGAGGTATAATATATAAGGTTTTTCTGAGTTTTCCCTTCAAAAAATTAACCTTTTTACACAATGAAACAAATTTAAACCTAGATTCATTCATTCGGCCCAATTTTACCATACTATTCTAGCTCCCGTTTTTCCTCTCTATCTTCTTACTTCACACGATACCTCCTTGCTCCCTCCGACTGCATCTCCTATCTGCAACACTCCGCCAGTCCCTTCTCCACTAGCCGGCCACCGCCTCCTCCAAGAGAAGCCGCCAGAAGCGCCGTCCTCTAGCTCCCTCAAATTCGTCGACAACAGCTCTCGGTAAGGTTTTTGCCCTTCTGTTTATTACGACCCAAGGATAATTAAATCTAAAAGATTTAATTTATCATTATCTTTAGTATGACAACTGTAAATCCCTCATCAAATATGTACCAAATTTAGATCCTAAATTAGCTCCTAGACAATTGTATATTCAGGCTATATAAGCCTCCTCTGTACATTGTTTTGTATAATGAAAAATACATACAGTTAGCTGTTCACAGGAACCCTAATACCTTATATGGTATCAGAGCTTCAATTGCTCTAAAGAGCCGATCCTATCTTCTACTTCTTCTTCTTTCCCAACTATTTCAATGGGTTCAAAAACAATACAAGTTACTGCTGCAACACACTTCCCAATTAAGCTGAACGCCAACAACTTCCCAGTCTGGCGTCGTCAAGTTGAATCTGCCCTAATTGGGCTTGAACTTGACCAGTTTATCACTGGCAATCAAAATCCTCCAAAGCGATTTCTT
The DNA here is from genome assembly GCF_052849685.1 of Lactuca virosa. Lineage (NCBI taxonomy): Eukaryota > Viridiplantae > Streptophyta > Magnoliopsida > Asterales > Asteraceae > Lactuca > Lactuca virosa. The sequence goes on along the minus strand of NC_136431.1, from coordinate 277,947,178 downwards.
GAAGAAAAAGATGGTCCTAAACCAAACCCAGAATACATCTCCTTGTATCGCCAGGATCAAACAATCATCAGTGCTATTCTTGGCTGCTGTTCTGATTCCATCCAACCCCTAATTTCATCATCTACTACCTCCCGGGAAGCATGGGAACGACTCAATGCTAGTTTTGCTAGTGCCTCTAGATCTCGTGTCATCTCTCTCAAGTCTAAGCTTGTCAAAAACCCAAAAGGCACCCGTTCAATCGCTGAATACCTTCAGGATATGCGCGCCATTGCTGATGACTTGGCACTCGCCCAAAGCCCTATCACAGAAGAAGACCTATTGGTGCATATTTTGTCACAACTTGGTGATGAATATGGAACCATTGTAGCTGCTATCAAAGTGCGTGAAACACCACTCTCCTACTATGAATTGTTTGACAAACTAAGTGACTTTGAGCGAGCCCTTAAGGAACACACTGCCTCCTCTGACCCGGTGATAACCACTGTTGATTACACTTCACGACAATCAAACAGATCCCAACGTGGCCCTAACAATCGTTTTTCCAATCAGCAACGCAGCCCAACCAAACGTAACCAATGGTCTTCCCCAGGATCTGGAGGTAGTCGCCCAAACAAAAACAACCTTTTTTGTCAATTCTGTAACATCCCAGGTCACATGACTCGTGATTGTCGGTTTTTTTCCTTCTTATTTTGTTGTGAAGGATCTTCGCACGGGGGCGTGTCTCATGCGGGGGGAGAACCATGAAGATGTCTATCATGCCACACTACCATCCAATCTACAACTCAACCTCACCATCAAAGCTTCACCACTCCACTGGCATCATACCTTCGGTCACCTTTCTACCAGAGTTCTCAAGGGAATCCTTTCAAAATTAGGCCTTAGCTCTAAACTTTCTGATATGCATTGTTCATCCTGTTCAATTAATAAAAGTCATAAATGGCCTTTTGGCTCCAACTCATTTATCGTTACAAAACCATTACAATTGATATACTCTGATGTGTGGGGACCTGTCCAAAACTCCATTGACCGTTTCACCTATTATGTCATTTTCGTGGACTATTTCTCCAAATATGTGTGGTTCTATCCATGTAGCCATCATATTTCGTCAGTTCAGACTCTTGGTTGAGAAGTTTTTACTGATAATGGCGGCGAATACATAGGCCTCTCACCCTTCTTAAAAACATATGGTATTTCTCACTACACCACTCCTCCTCATACACTTGAGCAGAATGGTATAGCTGAACGACGGCACAGACACATAGTTGAAACGGGTTTAGCTCTTCTTCATTATGCTAAACTTCCCTTAAACTTTTGGTCTCACGCCTTTGAAACGGCAATATACCTAATCAATAGGCTTCCCACACTATTTCTCCAAATATGTGTGGTTCTATCCATGTAGCCATCATATTTCGTCAGTTCAGACTCTTGGTTGAGAAGTTTTTCCAAACACCCATTGTAGCAATCTTTACTGATAATGGCGGCGAATACATAGGCCTCTCACCCTTCTTAAAAACACATGGTATTTCTCACTACACCACTCCTCCTCATACACCTGAGCAGAATGGTATAGCTGAACGACGGCACAGACACATAGTTGAAACGGGTTTAGCTCTTCTTCATTATGCTAAACTTCCCTTAAACTTTTGGTCTCACGCCTTTGAAACGGCAATATACCTAATCAATAGGCTTCCCACACCTATTCTCAATAACCACACTCCTTATGAACAATTATTTGGTCAATCTCCAAACTACAACAAACTTAAACCTTTTGGCTGTTTGTGTTATCCATGGCTGAGACCTTATACCACCTCCAAACTCCAACATAGATCCATTCCTTGCCTCTTCCTTGAATATTCTACCTCAAAATCAGCCTACAAGTGTTATGATCCTACTACCCAGCGATTGTATCACTCACGCCACGTTCAGTTTGTTGACACTCAGTTCCCTTCACTCTCAACCTCCAATATACCCTTACCCACACCTGATGACTTTCTTATGTCCTCCCCTCCACCGCAACCTCCTCCCCTTTCACCTTCAACTACTACTGATCACAATTCCACCATACTCCCTCCTCATCTGGCTCCTTCGATAGACAGTCATCCTCCATCAAACTCCCATACTACAAACATAGCCTCTCCTTTGGCCAACAACTCTTCTCCTCCTATCTATTCTTCAACACACCCTGCATCTCCTGCCACCTGTCGTCTCACCTACTCCAGACGCAACACCAGACCAATTTCCACTCCAGCCACACCAATTTCCACTCATTTTCCCTTTCTGATGTCTCTCCCATTGAATCACCTATCTCACCTCTTGCTGATTCACCACTGACACCAGATCACTCACCTCCTTCCTCTCCTCAGCCCGTACGTAACAGAAAGAAAAATCCTAAATACTTTAATAACTCCTTCATTAACACCACAACCCTTCATCCCATTCCCGCTACCATTGAACCTCATACACATACCCAAGCTCTCAAAGATCCAAAGTGGCGGCAAGCGATGGACCAGGAGTTTAATGCTCTTATGCAAAATGGAACTTGGGAGTTAGTTCCACGTGGCAAACAAAATCCAATCGGGTGTAAGTGGGTCTTTTGGGTGAAACGCAATCTGGATGGCACCATATCCAAATATAAAGCCCGCTTGGTTGCCAAAGGCTTTCTACAACAGCATGGCAGAGATTACTTTGACACTTTCAGCCCCGTTGCCAAACCCGTAACTATTTGTGTCATTCTATCTCTAGCTCTTTCCCACAATTGGACCCTACGTCAACTTGTTGTCAACAATGCATTTCTTCATGGGACACTTCATGAAGAAGTCTTCATGACTCAACCACCGGGTTTCATTCATCCTCAATTTCCCAATCATATCTGCAAACTACGAAAATCCCTCTATGGCTTGAAACAAGCACCACGGGCATGGTACATAGAATTAACATCTTTCCTTCTCACTTGTGGTTTTCGCAAATCACAAGCTGATGCCTCTCTCTTTATCTACAATCGTGATAAAATCTTGTGCTTTTTCATGGTATATGTTGATGATATCGTTCTCACGGGTAACGACACCAAACGTAATGTGTTAACAAAATCACATATTGTGTAGAAATCCCATGGGTTTGTGATTTACCAACGTAATAATTGGTTAGCTAATTGTTCTATTATTTTGCCAGATAAAATGGAAACTAGTTTTATGGTCTCGATCTGCAGAACCTTATTCTCGTTTTCAGCTTGAATGTTTATGTCGGCCTATCATATCAACGTTAAGGCCTTGGAAGTTTGATTTGTTTTTTCAAATCTTTAAAGAAACATATACAACACTCTATTTATCTTATTGCCTTTAAGGTTGGTTAACTGTACTAATGTCAGTAATACATAGGGATGGCAAAAAAATCCGAACCCGAAGGGGAAACCCGATTCCCGAAGTTTTCGGGCCGGGTCGGGTCGTTCTTATCGGGTATCGGGCCGGGTATCGGGTCCTTATAGGGTATTTTTTTCGGGTTCGGGTCAGGGAGTGGGGAGTGCCTGCCCCGACCCGCCCCGCCCCGAAAATATATATATATATATATATATATATATATATATATATATATATATAATATTACACTTCTGCCCCTGATGGATAGGAATGGCAACGGGGCGGGGCAGAATTTCCCAAACCCGAACCCGATTTCTAAAGGTGTACCCGACCCCGACCCGATACCCAACAGGTTTCTTATCGTGGCGCCCCGTCGGGACTGAAACTTTCCCCGAACCCGGCCCGAAACCCGAAACCCGATAACGGCCCGAAAACCCGACCCTAAAACATATTACAAATCAGAAACCAATTGTTCAACTTAAACCAATGTCATATCAGACTCAACAGACAACAAATAGACAACAAATAAGTTCATTTGAAAAGAAATCAACTAATATATGTATTTGAATATCACAAAACAGATTCATCAGACAACAAATAATTTCATTTGAAAAGAAATCAACTAATATATGCATTTGAAAATCACAAAACAGATTCATCGGTACAAATCAGCATTATCCACAACCAATTCATCAATCATATTTGAAATCCAAAATCAATTCATCATAAAGACGCAACTGGTCACTGGATTCGAGATGCTCATTATTCTTATCTGGATTGCCGTCAACGAGAGGATGCGAGCCTGCGAGGGTTGAATGGTGATGGTTGCTGGACGAGGCAACGATTTCAGACTTCGATGAAACGGAAAAAGCTTCAGGACGCTGCTTGCTGGAGGATGGTCGGCTGGTTGCGATCGCTTGTTATTGATCGACGATGCCACAATGGTGTAATCGATTAGTAAGTCAACGATGGTGTACTCGATTAGTCGACTTCTTATTCATCGGACCATAGCTGAAATTTTTTGATTTTGTCGATTTGAAAGAATGAGTCGGCTGCTGGAAGCCTTGAACGAAGCGTGATGCGAGAGAATGACCGAATGTGTTACAGTTAGTCTTCCATCAGTAGGGATGGCAAAAAAATCCGAACCCGACGGGGAAACCCGATTCCCGAAGTTTTGGATAATGCTGATTTGTACCGATGAATCTGTTTTGTGATTTTCAAATGCATATATTAGTTGATTTCTTTTCAAATGAAATTATTTGTTGTCTGATGAATCTGTTTTGTGATATTCAAATACATATATTAGTTGATTTCAATGAACTTATTTGTTGTCTATTTGTTGTCTGTTGAGTCTGATATGACATTGGTTTGAGTTGAACAATTGGTTTCTGATTTGTAATATGTTTTAGGGTCGGGTTTTCGGGCCGTTATCGGGTTTCGGGTTTCGGGCCGGGTTTGGGGAAAGTTTTAGTCCCGACGGGGCGCCCCGATAAGAAACCCGTCGGGTATTGGGTCGGTGTCGGGTACACCTTTAGAAATCGGGTTCGGGTTTGGGAAACCCTGCCTCGCCCCGAACCCGCCCCGTTGCCATTCCTAGTAATACAAATCTATAGCTATTTTGCTATAGAATTACAGTTAATTATAAACTTCTATATTTTTATAGAATTAGCTATGAAATATAATTCTATAGGTAAGTGGTTTTAAGTTATGAAAATAAAAATATGTACATTTAGTTTAAAGTAATAATAGCATTAAAAATTTAAGATCAATAAAAATAAAAATATGTACATCTAGTGCAATTTTTGTCTCAAAATTGACAATATTTAGACTAAAGGAGTAAAGTTGTGCCATTTTTCTTGTTTTGAAAAAGATGAGCAAAGTGGTATAGAAAGTCTTTTAAATTAGAGTTTTTCTTTAGAAAAGATTATGGATTTTTAAAGAAAAATTAAAAAACAATCATTATGGTTCTAATATAAATTGTTGAGAGAAGAAATTAATGATAAAGAGATTATGGTGTGGAATTAAGTTAATCTCATAGATATTTTTAAAGCTCAACAATAAAAGATAGCAGAATTATAAAGGAAACATAACGCCAACATACATCATTAACCATAAACAAGTTAAAAAGATATATGATGAATCATAACTTGGTTTGCAATCAAATGTGTGTTTGCAAACGATTCAATATATTTAAGAAAAAAATATGGTATGATTATAACATCCTATAGTTGTTAGTTGTTGTGGGTCATTATTAGTATAAGTCGTATAGGTGTGTTCCTAAAATGTGTGTTTGCTTTGTTGTTTACTATTTTTGAAAATTAATATTTGATAGTGCATCTTTAACTTTTGTTTAATCTTGTCGGACATCCATACTCTTACGGGGAAAATATATACTACATACAACTATTTTGTTAATGATAAATGATTATGTGTATTATTGGATAAAAAGCATATAATAAATTTAAAAATAAGAATAAAAGGGTTACAGTTCAAAAGTAGCATAATATCTCTAGTTGATTTAAAATGTATCATTATTTCTTGAAAACTTTGTAATAAGGTTTTAAATGAAAAAGTTCCATTAAACCTGGTTTGCGGTTACATTAAATTAAGCAACTGAGTTGATTTCATACAAGAAAAGATGAAGAAGTAGAGTATGGGCTTGGGCTAGTAGTAGTGTTTAGTGTTTAACTGTTTATGTCTTAATGTAAAAGTGACAAGAAATTTAAAGTATAGGGGTGAAAGTGTAAATACTTCATTCTAAATTATTATTTTCACGCACAGTGTCATCCAAGACGGCGCAAAAGCTCGATGAAATGATGCTCAGAACAACAATGGCTGCTCTGTTTCACCCCACCACCAAGCTGTACTCTTTACCCCTCAAGGCTTTCGTCTCACACTCGCTTCACAAACCCCTGCGGTTAACGCGGTTAACAATTCGACAAAGCTACCCTCGAGCTGCTAGAACGATCTTATCCATCAACACACCTCGTTCTCTATCATCTACAACAGTTCCCCAAATTTTGAACGACGCGACTTCTGATTTTGATTTGGACAACAGTTACTTGTCTTGCTCAATGCCGAATAGCAAGCGCCCTCTCAAAATTGCGGTTCTTCTCAGTGGTGGCGTTGATAGCAGTGTCGCACTTCGCCTCCTCCACGCAGCCGGACACTCCTGCACCGCTTTCTACCTTAAAATCTGGTTCCAAGTGCGTATGCTTTTCTTTTGATTGCACATTACATTGCTTATACGAATAAAATCATTTAGGTTTATGCCCACAATGTCTGGTTTCGAATATAAACTTAATTTTGTTGGTTATCAAAAAATTCAAATTGTAAGTTTTTGCAAATCTGCTCATCTCTTGTCGGATGATACATCTGCTCCAATTCAAGAATTTAACATCGTTTTTTGTGGTGGTTGATATTATTGAAATGAACAAAAATCTCCTCTCTTATTGGTTTTTTATTTTACTTTTACTTTTCTCTTTGTCTTTGAGCATTTTGAAGCTTGAAACCTATAATTCCTTAGCTAGTTCTGGTACTGAATTCGTTCGTAGGAAGATTTCGAGAACTTTTGGTCTGAATGTCCGTGGGAAGAGGATTTGAAGTACGCAAAAGCTGTTTGCAGTCAGGTTGCTTTCTTCACCTTCATATTATCCATCTCATTTTATCTTCAGATTTCCGTTAGTGCTTAACTGGATTTGAAGGCTCAAAAACACTTCCCTGCTTTGTTTTAACAAATTAACTTCTCGATTCTATCACTCAAATCCCTGATTATGTGATTTTTTTTCTTTGTTTCTTCCAAGTTTGATTAGTATTGAAGGAAATATATCAACATTGTTTTTTTTTTTTTTTTTTCTTTTTTCTTCAGGTTGATGTAGCACTGGAAGTTGTACATCTGACAGATGAATATTGGGACAAAGTGGTTAGTCACACCCCTCTTGATGCATTTTCTCACATTCATCATCAACAGTGGAACTAATTGCTTACAAGTTACAATGTTGCAGGTTTCTTACCTTATTGATGAGTATAAATGTGGGCGTACACCTAACCCTGATGTTCTTTGCAATACAAGAATCAAATTTGGTGCGTAATCATATTGCTTGCTTTCATCTTTTATTGTTCTCATTTGTCATTAATTTCATTTTTATTTTATATCTATAGGTGCGTTCATGGATGCCATCAGTAACATGGATTTTGAGTTTGTTGCTTCTGGACATTATGCAAAAGTTATTCACCCCCTTACAGATGAATCCAATGAGCTTTCATTTCTTCAGCTGTCAAAGGATATGGTAAAGATATGCTTTACTTATTTTCATTACCAACTTACTAACACCTGTCATTGAGGGATACATGTTAGAATTTCAGGTGAAGGATCAAACATACTTTCTTTCATATCTCTCACAAGCTCAGCTTAAAAGACTAGTGCTTCCTCTTGGATGTATTCCAAAAGTAAGTAAGTTTGCTTTATGAAAAACAAAACACAATTTATGAATTTACTATTTAAACCTATCAAATTATCAGGATGAAGTCCGAAGACTTGCCCGAAAATTTGATTTGCCTAACCAAGAAAGAAGGGATTCACAGGGAATATGCTTTCTTGGGAAGGTATGTTTATGTTATGTTTGTTAACAAAAATCCCAATTTTGAGGATGATATATATATATATATATATATATATATATATATATATATATATATATATATATATATATATATATATAAACCTATCAAATTATCAGGAAATTTAAGTAATTATATATATATATATAAACCTATCAAATTATCAGGAAATTTAAGTAATTATTATACAGATTAGGTTCAGTGAATTTGTTGGAAGACATATTGGTGAAAAAGAAGGTATACTATTAGAAGCTGAAACAGGTGATTTTTTAGGAGTCCACAGAGGCTTCTGGTTTTACACAATTGGTCAACGCCAAGGTTTGGGTCTTGCAGGAGGACCATGGTAAACCTTTTATTATTATTATTATTATATAAAAATCTTTAAAGATTTATTTATTTATAAAAAAAAATACATGTTATGTTTCCATGCAGGTATGTTGTTGAGAAAGATGTAAAAAATAATGTGGTTTTTGTATCAAGAAATTATTATTCGGTTGATAAAAGAAGACGATCATTTCTTGTTGGATCCTTTAGATGGATCAGCGGATCTCCTCCTCACAACTTAAACCATTTAAGATGCAAGGTAAACATAAACATTACATGACTTAAATTTTTCACTTAATAACAAACTTAATATACATTTACATGTGTTTTTGACAGGTTCGGCATGGCCCACTTTTTTATGATTGTAGTTTGCATATAGAAGAAAAAGATGGTATTGGCACTGTCCAATTACCTGAAGATGATCAGGGTCTCGCAGCTGGCCAATTTGCAGCTTTTTATCAACAAGAGCTTTGTGTGGGGTCAGGGGTAATTTTGGAATCATGGGATGATGCTAAGGGGTTTCCTGTTTCTGTTTCTGACAAGGCTCGCCATATTGCAAAAATGGAAGATAAATCTAAGCTTGGTAAACCCGTCAAGATCAAACCAAAACCTCAAGATTGTTTGAGGGATTCGATATGCTAAGGGGTTTCCTGTTTCTGTTTATGTTCAAATATATTTATTTAATATTACAGAAAACTTGAGTATGAATTAATTGTTAAAAACTAACAACCTTACTTTGGATTGAGCAAACAACACTTTTTACATAGTTTGATTAAAACAATAATGAAAAAAAATTTTAAAAAATTAAACTACAAGTCCAAAACACGAGGTTTTTAATTGGAAGGGAAGAAGCTATCAGAAAGCCCTTGTTGCTATTCTTTTTTTTTCTGCCCAACCAATAATCGACTCCCCTTTTCATCTACCATTGTAAGCCTCTGAACAAAACACCATTAATGATGAATTGATGATGTTACTGCTTTTACTAAAATGATTATAATGAGATTAACTCGGACATTTTACTTGCTCGAGGCAACTTCTTGATGAAGTCCAAAGCAAGCACAATCACAATATTAGCCACTTCAATCTCCTTATTTGTAGCATTTTTCTTCTACTCAATTGTTTAAAGTTTACAACCATCTATATGCAGATGTCACAATCAAATAATCTTTGCATAAACTTATTACAGTTGACTTTCCACTTCCACTTGGAACAAAATTCATGTCTTTTGTGAGTGTGTATGTGTGGTAAGAATAAAACAGTACAACTTACCAGCATGTAACGTCACTTTCATATTATTCTTACACCAGACACCTATAATGCAAGGCTTGCAAAGGCTCATCCCCGTCATCGGCATTCTGCGCCTCCAACTCATCTCCGCCTCCGACATTCTCAACATTCTGTTCTCGACATACATTTTTTTCTTTTGGTATCGAACCAAAAAGAAAACAAGAGCAGCTAAAGAATGAAATTAACCTAGAAGAAAAGATTTTTAACCCAAGCTAACCGTACAGACATTCTCTCATCTCTTCTTTCTTAATTAACGTGTGTGTGTGTGTGTGTATATATATATATATATATATATATATATATATATATATATATATATATATATATGTAAATAATTGGTGGTGTTCCAAATAATTGGTGGATGACATAATAATTGGTGCATGGAAAATTTGTCAATATTTTTAACTAGTTACAATTATATGTTAGTAAAATTTGTAGTATAAATACACCTCCATTGTAAAGGATGAAACACACCTAAAGTTACACTTTCATAAGTGATATAACTTTCATATTCTCTCTAAATATTATTTCTTCTCGATTAAAGTTCTTATCAAGGTTACTAGTTTGGTTTAGTTTAAAGTTATATTATTTACGCTTAAATTATAACATGTTATCAGCACGAAAGCTCAAATCAAGGTTATTTAACAAGTGGAAATCACATCTTTGTTAATCAAGTTTAATATGAGTCCAACTGGAGCACAACACCAAGAAAAGGTTGGAGATCTTTGTATAGCAGATAGTGGTAGTACGCTTACTATTCTGAAATCAAAGAAATATTTTTCAAAATTAGTACCAACAAAAACGGTCATACATACAATATCAGGTCCTGCAGACTTGATAGAGGGAACTGGGAAAGCCTATTTTATATTGCCAAATGGTACAAGCTTTTGTGTAGAAAATGTCTTATTTTCTCCAAAGTCTAATAGAAACTTTCTGAGTTTCAATGACATATATTTCAAAGGATATGACACAAAAACTGTGACCATTGAAAATAAGAAATATATGTATATTATAGACAAAAACCATGTGCTTGAAAAATTACCAACACTTGATTCTGGCTTGCATTATACATATATACATATGATTGAATCAAATATGGTAATCAAAGGAAAACATTGTGATCCTGGGACATTCAATTTATGGCATGATAGGTTGGGCCACCCAGGATTAACAATGATGCGAAGTATAATTGAAAATACGCATGGGCATCCATTGAAGGACCAAAAGTTCCCTCAATCCAACAACATAAAACCATGTGCATCTTGTTCCCTTGGAAAGTTAATTATAAAACATTCTCCAATGAAAGTTGAAAGGGAGTCACCTAGATTTCTATAAAGAATTCAAGGTGATATATGTGGACCGATTCACCCACCATCTGGACCATTTAGATACTTTATGGTCTTAATAGATGCATCCAACAAATGGTCTCATGTTTGCCTATTATCAACTCGTAATATGACATTTGCAAAGTTTCTTGCCCAAATTATTAAATTAAGGGCACATTTTCCTGATTATACTATCAAAAGAGTGAGACTTGATAATGCTGGTGAATTTACTTCACAAGCATTTAATGACTATTGTATGGCTGTAGGAATTGTTGTTGAGCATCCAGTTGCTCATGTACATACACAAAATGGTTTAGCTGAATCACTGATTAAACATCTCCAGCTAGTAGCTAGACCATTGATAATGAGGACAAACCTTCCTGTGTCTGTTTGGGGTCATGCAATCTTACATGCCAAATCATTGATACGCATGAGACCGAGTTCATATCATGTATATTCTCCACTACAACTTGCTTTTGGTCAAGAACCAAATATACCCCATTTGAGAATTTTTAGATGTGCGGTATATGTCCCTATTGCACCACCTCAACGGAAAAAAATGGGTCCTCAAAGAAGGTTGGGAATATATGTTGGTTATGAACGAGTCTCTATTATAAGATATCTTGAACCATTAACATGTGATATTTTTACAGCACGCCTAGCAGATTGCCAATTTGATGAGGAAAATTTCCCATCATTAGGGAGAGAAAAGAAGATTCTGGAAAAGGATGTGTCATGGTATGAGCCTTCTTTATCATATCTTGACCCTCGCACAAAACAATGTGACATGGAAGTTCAAAAGATAATGCATTTCCAAGAAATGGCAAATCAATTGCCTGATGCATTTACTGACACAAAAAGGGAGACTAAATCATATATACCAGCTGCCAATGTTCCAGCTCGAATTGAAATTCCACATGGACAATCTGATGATAAAGTCACTCAAGAGTCTAAAACACGCCTGAAGTGTGGAAGGCCATTTGGTTCTAAGGATAAGAATCCAAGAAAAAGAAGAGGATCGGAAAATGCACTTGATCATGAGGAAAGTGTTCCTGTAGAGACACAAATTATTCAAATCCCCCCAGGAAAGGAGGATGATGCACAAAATCATGGTCAAACAAATAGAATACATGACCAAAATGAAACTGACAATATAAGTGCAATATTTTCTTATTTAGTTGCATGTGATATTATGAATGATGATCCCGAACCACAATCTGCCATTGAATGTCAAAAAAGAAATGATTGGGCTAAATGGAAGGAAGCTATGCAAGTTAAGTTAAATTTTCTTAACAAGAGAAAGGTTTTTGGGACCATTATCCTCACACCTGGAGTTGTTAAATCATTAGGGTATAGATGGATCTTCGTACGAAAAAGAAATGAGAAAGACGAAATTGTAAGATACAAGGCTAGACTTGTTGCTCAAGGTTTCTCTCAAAGACCTGGAATTGATTATGAGGAAACTTATTCACCTGTAATGGATGCAACCACTTTTAGATGCAACCACTTTTAGATATTTAATCAGCTTGACAGTCTCTAAAAATTTAGAGATGCGTCTTATGGATGTTGTTACAGCTTACTTGTATGGATCTCTTGATAGTAATATCTATATGAAAATTCCCGAAGGATTTAAAATGCTTGAAGCATTAAGTGCAAAACCCAAAAAAATGTACTCTATAAAATTACAAAGATCTTTGTATGGGTTAAAGCAATCTGGACGAATGTGGTACAATCGTTTAAGCGATTATTTGACAAGCAAAGGTTATAAAAATAACACTAGTTGTCCATGTGTATTTATTAAGAAAACAACATATGGGTATGTGATCATAGCAGTCTATGTTGATGATCTAAACATCATTGGAACGAATAAAGAAATCCTTGAAGTGATTGAACTGTTAAAGAAAGAATTTGAAATGAAAGATCTTGGAATAACCAAATATTGTCTTGGTTTACAGATTGAGCATATGCCTAACGGAATACTTGTGCATCAATCAAATTACACAGAAAGGGTCTTGAGACGTTTCAATATGGACAATGCCAATCCTTTAAGCACTCGAATGGTTGTTAGATCATTAAATATTGACAAGGATCCATTTTATCCATGCGAAGAAAATGAAGAAGCCCTTGGTCCAGAAGTACCATACCTTAATGCAATTGGAGCTCTTATATATCTTAGCAATTGTACTAGACCTGACATTTCTTTCGCTGTAAACTTGCTAGCAAGATTTAGTTCAGCCCCAACAAAAAGACATTGGAATGGAATCAAAGATATTTTTCGATACCTTCGAGGAACTAGTGATTTACGGTTATTTTATCCTAACAATTCAAAAGAAGGCTTGATTGGTTATGCAGATGCAGGTTATTTGTCTGATCCTCATAAAGCTAGATCTCAAACTAGATACGTATTCATGATGGAGGTACTGCAATTTCCTGACGTTCTCAAAAGCAAACACTTGTTGCTACATCCTCAAATCATGCTGAAGTAATTGCACTAAATGAAGCTAGTAGAGAATGTACATGGTTGAGATCGATGACACAACTAGTTTTAACTTCATGTGGAATTAAAAAGGATATAGGCCCAACTTTAATTTATGAAGATAACTCAACATGTGTCACTCAAATGAAAGAAGGATATATCAAGAGCGACAGGACAAAACATATACCTCCAACGTTTTTTGAGTACACTCAAGAGCTTATAAAGAACCATCAAGTTGAAATCAAATATGTTCAATCAAGTAACAATGCAGCAGACCTTTTTACGAAGGCACTTCCTACTGCAATCTTCAGGAAACATGTCCATGGCATCGGAATGCGACATGTGCATAGAATATAATATGGCAGATGTCTAAATAAGGGGGAGTCAACTACACACTGCACTCTTTTTCCCTTCGCTAAAGTTTTTTCCCAGTGGGTTTTCTTTAGCAAGGTATTTAATGAAGCACTACATCAACGTTGAACACCAAATTTGAAATGATGTCATCCAAGGGGGAGTGTTGTAAATAATTGGTGGTGTTCCAAATAATTGGTGGATGACATAATAATTGGTGCATGGAAAATTTGTCAACATTTTTAACTAGGTACAATTATACGTTAGTAAAATTTGTAGTATAAATACACCTCCATTGTAAAGGATGAAACACACCTAAAGTTACACTTTCATAAGTGATTTAACTTTCATATTCTCTCTAAATATTCTTTCTTCTCAATTAAAGTTCTTATCAAGGTTACTAGTTTGGTTTAGTTTAAAGTTATATTATTTACGCTTAAATTATAACTATATATATATATATATATATATATATATACATACATACATACATACATACATACTAGTGGTGTACCCGCGCAAAGCGGCGGCGACAAATAGTTTCCGGGCGGTAATTAATTCATTTCGTTGAATAGTTTCCTTGTGGCAAAACAGTGAATAAAAATTTAATAATGAATCTTGTACATCAAATTGTCACGTACGAAAGAACCATTAACCATAACAGATAAAAAACAGTAAACAAACGATCTATCCTCCTAACTACTATGCCCTGAAACGAAAGGCTCACGTGCATCAAATCAATCACTCGTATAGCTTTTGCAAATCATCTTTAAATTTGGCCTTCAATTGTTCCCTCTTTAACTTGAGTGCGCCTCCAACTAATCTCCGTCTCCGGAATTCTCAGCATTCTGTTCTCGACATACTTTTTTTTTTCTTTTGGTTTCGAAGGCAAAGAAAACAAGAGCAGCTAAAAAATGAAATTATCCTAGAAGAAAAGATTTTTAACCCTAGCTAACCGTACACACTAGTTATTGTGTTTATTTAGTACATATCAAAAAGGACTAAAGTTGGGATTTTTGTTAACAAAAACACCAATTAATGACGACATTAGTTTCACGTGATGATCTGTTCAGCAGGTCATGGGACCAACTTTGGAGAGAGATTGTGTTTTTGTTGACAAAAACACCATTAATCAAAAATTATTGTGTTTAACCCAATACCAAAAGAGAAAAAATGTATGTCGAGAACAGAACGCTGAGAATGCCGGAGACAGAGATGAGTTAGAGGCGCAAAATGCTGACGACGAGGATGAGCCGTTGAGAGCCTAGCATTATAGGTGTCTGGTGTAAGAATGATATGAAAATGACATTACATGCTAGTAAGTTGTACTGTTTTTGCAAATTAAAGATGTGTTTACCTTATATTTCAATGATTTTGCTAAGCTTTCTATTAGGCTAGTAGTAATGTTTAACTTTTTATGTCTTGATATAAAAGACAGGAAATTTAAAGTATAGGGGTGAAAGTGTAAATACTTCATTCTAAATTATTATTTTCACGCACAGTGTCATCAACACGACGCAAAAGCTCGATCAAATCATGCTCAGAACAACAATGGCCAC
>NC_136431.1:277911883-277926883 GCF_052849685.1 Lactuca virosa | reverse complement strand
CTCCAACTCATTTCCGCCTCCGACATTCTCAACATTCTGTTCTCGACATACCTTTTTTTCTTTTGGTATCGAACCAGAAAGAAAACAAGAGCAGCTAAAGAATGAAATTAACCTAGAAGAAAAGATTTTTAACCCAAGCTAACCGTACAGACATTCTTTCATCTCTTCTTTCTTAATTAACGCGTGTGTGTGTGTGTGTATATATATATATATATATATATATATATATATATATATATATATATATATATATATATATACTAGTGGTGTACCCGCGCAAAGTGGCGGCGACAAATAGTTTTTGGGCGGTAATTAACTCATTTCGTTGAATAGTTTCCTTGTGGCAAAACAGTGAATAAAAATTTAATAATGAATCTTGTACATCAAATTGTCACGTATGAAAGAACCATTAACCATAACAAATAAAAACAGTAAACAAACGATCTATCCTCCTAACTACTATGCCATGAAAAGAAAGATTCACGTGCACCAAATCAATCACTTGTATAGCTTTTGCAAATCATCTTTAAATTTGGCCTTCAATTGTTCCCTTTTTAATTTGAGTGCGCCTCTAACTCATCTCCGTCTCCGGCATTCTCAGCATTCTGTTCTCGACATACTTTTTTTTTCTTTTGGTTTCGAAAAGAAAGAAAACAAGAGTAGCTAAAAAATGAAATTAACGTAGAAGAAAAGATTTTTAACCCTAGCTAACCGTACACACCAGTTATTGTGTTTATTTAGTACAGATCAAAAAGGACTAAAGTTGGGATTTTTGTTAACAAAAACAGCAATTAATGACGACATTAGTTTCGCGTGATGATCTGTTCAGCAGGTCATGGGAGCAACTTTGTAGAGAGATTGTGTTTTTGTTGACAAAAACACCATTAATCGAAAATTATTGTGTTTAACCCAATGCCGACGACGGAAGAAGATCTGTTCGGCATTCTCGGCATTCTGCGCCTCCAACTCATCTCCGTCTCCTACATTCTCAACATTCTGTTCTCGACATACATTTTTCCCTTGGTTTCGAACAGAAAGAAAACAAGAGCAGCTAAAGAATGAAATTAACCTAGAAGAAAAGATTTTTAATCTATCTAACCGTATAGACCAGTTATTGTGTATCATTAGTAGTCTCTGCACTGCACACCAGGTTCTTGAGCAATGGGCCAAAAGTGGTGGCATTAGTTACAATGATTATGTTGAGCTTTGTGCTAAAAAAGAGGCTGTCTCCGAGGTCCACCAATCTCTCTCCAAAGTTGGTTTTAATTTATATTTCAATGAGGGTGTTTATGTCTTTGTTCATCATATCCTCCCACCTTTTTCTTATGAATTGTGTTTTGTAGTTAGGAAAAGAGGCAAAGTTAGACATGTTTGAGCTTCCTGCAAAGATAAAGCTGCTGCCAGATCCATGGACACCTGAATCCGGATTAGTAACAGCTGCACTCAAGTTAAAAAGGGACCAAATGAAGGCCAAATTTATGGATGATTTACAAAAGCTATACGAGTGATTGATTTGATGCACGTGAACCTTTTGTTTCATGGCATAGTAGTTAGGAGGATAGATCGTCTTATTACTGTTTTTTATTTGTTATGGTTAATAGTTCTTTCATACGTGACAATTTGATGTACAGGATTTTAAGGAATAATTAATTCTCTAAATTTTAAAAATCTGTTTTTTTCGATAATAAATATATTATATCGTACATTCTAAAGGAATATGTTTATGATTATCTTGAAAAAAAATATTAAATTCTGACAAAATATTATAAACATGTATTATCAAGATGAATAATTTTTAATGAATACAAATTTCATGTGAAAATAATTTTAATATCTTAAAATCAGTAATTATATTCATTCTTAACAAAACAATTATGAACATACATAAATGACATTTATTCTAAAAGAATATAAGTAATAATGGTTAACAATTACATTTATTCTTTAAGAATAAAACTGAGAATGATTAAAAATCAAATCAAAACATTGAAATCTAAGTAAAATACTAATACATTATGATAGAATATAGTAACTAATCATTCTGATAAAATAAATGTTAATCCATTCTGAACGAATATTGTTGCCTTACTTTCCATTCTTCACCGGTCTTCAAACCGAGTTTCCATTCTTCAGCAAGCTTATTTTTCTTTATTGATGTTATTTCTTTCAGAATTTATAGCTTCATAAGAATTTATAACCTTCTTAAACTTTGCTTTATTGTTGTACAAAAAAAACATTACAACTTGCTTAAGCATGAAAATTTCTAGTCGGAAACATAAGAATTTTGTTGAAACATTTAATATGCAAACCAAAAATTAATAATGGTTAAGCATGAGTGAAGGCTAAATTTAAGGATGATTAGCAAAAGCTATACGAGTGATTGATTTGATGCATGTGAACCTTTTGTTTCATGGCATAGTAGTTAGGAGGATAGATCTTCTGTTTACTACTGTTTTTTATTTGTTATGGTTAATGGTTATTTCATTCGTGACAATTTGATGTACAAGATTCATTATTAAATTTTTATTTACTGTTTTGCCACAAGGAAACTATTCAACGAAATGAGTTAATTACAGCCCGAAAACTATTTGTCGCCGCTGCTTTGCGCGGGTACACTATATATATATATACACACACACACATACACACACACCTTAATTAAGATAGAAAAGATGAGAGAATGTTTGTACGGTTAGCTAGGGTTAAAAATCTTTTTGTTCTAGGTTAATTACATTCTTTAGCTGCTCTTTTTTTCTTTCTGTTCGAAACCAAAAGAAAAAAAATGTATGTCGAGAACAGAACGCTGAGAATTACGGAGACAAAGATGAGTTGGAGGCGCAAAATGCTGACGACAGGGATGAGCCGTTGCGAGCCTAGCATTATAGGTGTCTGGTGTAAGAATGATATGAAAATGACATTACATGCTAGTAAGTTGTACTGTTTTTGCAAATTAAAGATGTGTTTACCTTATATTTCAATGATTATGCTGAGCTTTCTATTAGGCTAGTAGTAATGTTTAACTTTTTATGTCTTGATATAAAAGTGACAGGAAATTTAAAGTATAGGGGTGAAAGTGTAAATAGTTCATTCTAAATTATTATTTTCACGCACAGTGTCATCAACACGGCACAAAAGCTCGATGAAATGATGCTCAGAACAACAATGGCCGCTCTGTTTCATCCCACCACCAAGCTGTACTGTTTACCCCTCAAGGCTTTCGTCTCACACTCGCTTCACAAACCCCAGCGACTAGTTTCACAAACCCCAGCGGTTAATAAATCGACAAAGCTACCCTCGAGCTGATAGAATAATCTTATCCATCAACACACCTCGTTCTCTGTCATCTACAGCAGTTCCACAAATTTCTAACGACACGACTTCTGATTTGGACAACAGTTTCTTGTCATGCTCAATGACCAATAGCAAGCGCCCTCTCAAAATTATGGTTCTTCTAAATGGTGACGTTGATAACAGTGTCGCACTTCGCCTGCTCTACGCATCCGAACACTCCTGCACCGCTTTCTACCTTAAAATCTGGTTCAAAGTGCATATGCTTTTCTTTTTATTGACAATAAAATGCATATACGAATCAAATCATTCAGGTTTATGCCCATAATGTCTCGTTTCGAATATAAACTTAATTTTGTTGGCTATCTAAAAATTCAAATTGTAAGTTTTTGCAAATTTCTCATCTCTTGTCGGATGATACATCTGCTCCAATTCAAGAGTTTAACATCGATTTTTGTGCTGGATGATATGATTGAAATGAATAAAAATCTCCTCTCTTATTGGTTTCTTATTTTACTTTTACCTTTCTCTTTGTCTTTGAGCATTTTGAAGTTTAAAATCTATAATTCCTTAGCTAGTTCTGGTACTAAATTCGTTCGTAGGAAGATTTCCAGAACTTTTGGTCTAATGTCCATGGGAAGAGGATTTGAAGTACTCAAAAGCTGTTTGCAATCAGGTTACTTTCTTCACCTTCATATTATCCATCTCATTTTATCTTCAGATTTCCGTTAGTGCTTAACTAGATTTGAAGGCTCAAAAACATTTCCCTGCTTTGTTTTAACAGATTAACTTCTCGATTCTATCACTCAAATCCATGATTATGTGATCTTTTTCTTTGTTTCTTCCAAGTTTGATTAGTATTGAAGGAAATATATCAACATTTTTTTTTCACGTTGATGTAGCACTCGAAGTTGTACATCTGACAGATGAATATTAGGACAAAGTGGTTAGTCACACCCCTCTTGATGCATTCTCTCACATTCATCATCATCAATGGAACTTATTGCTTACAAGTTAATATGTTGCTGGCATCTTACCTTATTGATGAGTATAAATGTGGGTGTACACCTAACCCTGATGTTCTTTGCAATACAAGATTCAAATTTGGTGCGTAATCATATTGCTTGCTTTCATCTTTTATTGTTCTTATTTGTCATTAATTTCATTTTTATCTTATATCTGTAGGTGCGTTCATGGATACCATCAGTAACATGGATTTTGAGTTTGTTGCTTCTGGACATTATGCAAAATTTATTCACCCCCTTGCAGATGAAACCAATGAGCTTTCATTTCTTCAGCTGTCAAAGGATATGGTAAATATATGCTCTACTTATTTTCATTACCAACTTCTTGATACCTGTCAGTGAGGGATACATGTTAGAATTTATGGTGAAGGATCATACCTACTTTCTTTCATATCTCTCACAAGCTCAGCTTAAAAGACTAGTGCTTCCTCTTAGAATTATTCCAAAAGTAAGCAAGTTTGCTTTATGAAACACAAAACAGAATTCATGAATTTACTATTTAAACCAATCAAATTATCAGGAAGAAGTCCGAAGGTTGCCCGAAAATTTGATTTGCCTAACCAAGAAAGAAGGGATTCATAGGGAATATGCTTTCTTGGGAAGGGATGTTTATGTTATGTTTATTAACAAAAATCCCAACTTTGGAGAGGATATATATATATTATATATATATATATATTATATATATATATATATATATATATATATATATATATATATATATATATATATATATATATATATATATATATATATATATATATATTAAGTGGAAATTTATGTAATTATTATACTGATTTGGTTTACAGAATTTGTTGGAAAACATATTGGTGAAAAAGAAGGTATATTATTAGATGCTGAAACAGGTGATTTTTTAGGTGTCCACAGGGGTTTCTGGTTTTACAAAATTGGTCAACGCCAAGGTTTGGGTCTTGCAGGAGGACCATGGTAAACCTTTTAATAATAATATTATTATTATTATTATTATTATTATTATTATTATTATTATTATTATGTAAAAATCTTTAAAGACTAATTTATTTATAAAAAAATACATGTCATGTTTCTATGCATGTATGTTGTTGAGAAAGATGTAAAAAAATAATATGATTTTTGTATCAAGAAACTATTATTTGGTTGATAAAAGACGACGATCATTTCGTGTTGGATCCTTCAGAAGGATCTGCGTATATCCTCCTCACAACTTAAACCACTTAAGATGCAAGGTAAACATAAACATTACATGACTTCAATTTTTCAGTTAATAACAAACTTAATATACATATACACGTGTTTTTGACAGGTTCGACATGGCCCTCTTTTCTATGATTGCAGTTTGCATATAGAAGAAAAGTATGCTATTGGCACTGTCCAGTTACCTGAAGACGATCACGGTCTTGCAGATGGCCAATTTGCAGCTTTTTATCAACAAGAGCTTTGTGTGGGGTCAGGGGTAATTTTGGAATCATGGTATGATGCTAAGGGGTTTCCTGTTTCTGTTTCTGACAAGTGTCGTCATATTGCAAAAATGGAAGATAAATCTAAGCTTGGTAAACCCGTCAAGATCAAACCAAAACCTCAAGATTGTTTGAGGGATTCGATATGCTAAGGGGTTTCCTGTTTCTGTTTATGTTCAAATATATTTATTTAATATTACAGAAAACTTGAGTATCAATTAATTGTTAAAAACTAACAACCTTACTTTGGATTGAGTAAACAATACTTTTTACAAAGTTTGATTAAAACAATAATGAAAAAAATTAAAAAAAATTAAACTACAAGTCCAAAGCAGGAAGTTTTTAATTGGAAGGGAAGAAGCTATCAGAAAGCCCTTGTTGCTATTTTTTTTTTTCTGCCCAACCAATAATCGACTCCCCTTTTCATCTACCATTGTAAGCCACTAAACAAAACACCATTAATGATGAATTGATGATGTTACTGCTTTTACCAAAATGATTATAATGAAATTAACTCGGACATTTTACTTGCTAGAGGCAACTTATTGATGAAGTCCAAAGCAAGCGCAATCACAATATTAGCTACTTCAATCTTCTTATTTGTAGTATTTTTCTTCTACTCAATTGTTTAAAGTTTACAACCATCTATATGCAGACGTCACAATCAGATAATCTTTGCATAAACTTATTACAGTTGACTTTCCACTTCCACTTGGAACAAAATTCATGTCTTTTGTGAGTGTGTATGTGTGGTAAGAATAAAACAATACACCTTACTAGCATGTAACGCCACTTTCATATCATTCTTACACCAGACACATATAATGCAAGGCTCATCCCCGTCATCGGCATTCTCGGCATTCTGCGCCTCCAACTCATTTCCGCCTCCGACATTCTCAACATTCTGTTCTCGACATACCTTTTTTTCTTTTGGTATCGAACCAGAAAGAAAACAAGAGCAGCTAAAGAATGAAATTAACCTAGAAGAAAAGATTTTTAACCCAAGCTAACCGTACAGACATTCTTTCATCTCTTCTTTCTTAATTAACGCGTGTGTGTGTGTGTATATATATATATATATATATATATATATATATACTAGTGGTGTACCCGCGCAAAGTGGCGGCGACAAATAGTTTTTGGGCGGTAATTAACTCATTTCGTTGAATAGTTTCCTTGTGGCAAAACAGTGAATAAAAATTTAATAATGAATCTTGTACATCAAATTGTCACGTATGAAAGAACCATTAACCATAACAAATAAAAACAGTAAACAAACGATCTATCCTCCTAACTACTATGCCATGAAAAGAAAGATTCACGTGCACCAAATCAATCACTTGTATAGCTTTTGCAAATCATCTTTAAATTTGGCCTTCAATTGTTCCCTTTTTAATTTGAGTGCGCCTCTAACTCATCTCCGTCTCCGGCATTCTCAGCATTCTGTTCTCGACATACTTTTTTTTTCTTTTGGTTTCGAAAAGAAAGAAAACAAGAGTAGCTAAAAAATGAAATTAACGTAGAAGAAAAGATTTTTAACCCTAGCTAACCGTACACACCAGTTATTGTGTTTATTTAGTACAGATCAAAAAGGACTAAAGTTGGGATTTTTGTTAACAAAAACAGCAATTAATGACGACATTAGTTTCGCGTGATGATCTGTTCAGCAGGTCATGGGAGCAACTTTGTAGAGAGATTGTGTTTTTGTTGACAAAAACACCATTAATCGAAAATTATTGTGTTTAACCCAATGCCGACGACGGAAGAAGATCTGTTCGGCATTCTCGGCATTCTGCGCCTCCAACTCATCTCCGTCTCCTACATTCTCAACATTCTGTTCTCGACATACATTTTTCCCTTGGTTTCGAACAGAAAGAAAACAAGAGCAGCTAAAGAATGAAATTAACCTAGAAGAAAAGATTTTTAATCTATCTAACCGTATAGACCAGTTATTGTGTATCATTAGTAGTCTCTGCACTGCACACCAGGTTCTTGAGCAATGGGCCAAAAGTGGTGGCATTAGTTACAATGATTATGTTGAGCTTTGTGCTAAAAAAGAGGCTGTCTCCGAGGTCCACCAATCTCTCTCCAAAGTTGGTTTTAATTTATATTTCAATGAGGGTGTTTATGTCTTTGTTCATCATATCCTCCCACCTTTTTCTTATGAATTGTGTTTTGTAGTTAGGAAAAGAGGCAAAGTTAGACATGTTTGAGCTTCCTGCAAAGATAAAGCTGCTGCCAGATCCATGGACACCTGAATCCGGATTAGTAACAGCCGCACTCAAGTTAAAAAGGGACCAAATGAAGGCCAAATTTATGGATGATTTACAAAAGCTATACGAGTGATTGATTTGATGCACGTGAACCTTTTGTTTCATGGCATAGTAGTTAGGAGGATAGATCGTCTTATTACTGTTTTTTATTTGTTATGGTTAATAGTTCTTTCATACGTGACAATTTGATGTACATGATTTTAAGGAATAATTAATTCTCTGAATTTTAAAAATCTGTTTTTTTCGATAATAAATATATTATATCGTACATTCTAAAGGAATATGTTTATGATTATCTTGAAAAAAAATATTAAATTCTGACAAAATATTATAAACATGTATTATCAAGATGAATAATTTTTAATGAATACAAATTTCATGTGAAAATAATTTTAATATCTTAAAATCAGTAATTATATTCATTCTTAACAAAACAATTATGAACATACATAAATGACATTTATTCTAAAAGAATATAAGTAATAATGGTTAACAATTACATTTATTCTTTAAGAATAAAACTGAGAATGATTAAAAATCAAATCAAAACATTGAAATCTAAGTAAAATACTAATACATTATGATAGAATATAGTAACTAATCATTCTGATAAAATAAATGTTAATCCATTCTGAACGAATATTGTTGCCTTACTTTCCATTATTCACCGGTCTTCAAACCGAGTTTCCATTCTTCACCAAGCTTCTTTTTCTTTACTTGATGCTATTTCTTTCAGAATTTATAGCTTTATAAGAATTTATAACCTTCTTAAACTTTGCTTCATTGTTGTACAAAAAAAAACATTACAACTTGCTTAAGCATGAAAATTTCTAGTCGGAAACATAAGAATTTTGTTGAAACATTTAATATGCAAACCAAAAATTAATAATGGTTAAGCATGAGTGAAGGCTAAATTTAAGGATGATTAGCAAAAGCTATACGAGTGATTGATTTGATGCATGTGAACCTTTTGTTTCATGGCATAGTAGTTAGGAGGATAGATCTTCTGTTTACTACTGTTTTTTATTTGTTATGGTTAATGGTTATTTCATTCGTGACAATTTGATGTACAAGATTCATTACTAAATTTTTATTCACTGTTTTGCCACAAGGAAACTATTCAACGAAATGAGTTAATTACCGCCCGAAAACTATTTGTCGCCGCCGCTTTGCGCGGGTACACTATATATATATATATATATATACACACACACACACACATACATACACACACGTTAATTAAGATAGAAAAGATGAGAGAATGTTTGTACGGTTAGCTAGGGTTAAAAATCTTTTTATTCTAGGTTAATTACATTCTTTAGCTGCTCTTTTTTTTCTTTCTGTTCGAAACCAAAAGAAAAAAAATGTATGTCGAGAACAGAACGCTGAGAATTCCAGAGACAGAGATGAGTTGGAGGCGCAAAATGCTGGCGACGGGGACGAGCCGTTGCGAGCGTAGCATTATAGGTGTCTGGTGTAAGAATGATATGAAAATGACATTACATGCTAGTAAGTTGTACTGTTTTTGCAAATTAAAGATGTGTTTACCTTATATTTCAATGATTATGCTGAGCTTTCTATTAGGCTAGTAGTAATGTTTAACTTTTTATGTCTTGATATAAAAGTGACAGGAAATTTAAAGTATAGGGGTGAAAGTGTAAATAGTTCATTCTAAATTATTATTTTCACGCACAGTGTCATCAACACGGCGCAAAAGCTCGATGAAATGATGCTCAGAACAACAATGGCCGCTCTGTTTCATCCCACCACCAAGCTGTACTGTTTACCCCTCAAGGCTTTCGTCTCACACTCGCTTCACAATCCCCATCGGTTAGCTTTACAAACCCTAGCGGTTAATAAATCGACAAAGCTACCCTCAAGCTGATAGAACAATCTTATCCATCAACACACCTCGTTCTCTATCATCTACAGCAGTTCCCCAAATTTCTAACGCCACGACTTTTGATTTGGACAACAGTTACTTGTCTTGCTCAATGACCAATAGCAAGCGCCCTTTCAAAATTACGGTTCTTCTAAGTGGTGGCGTTGATAACAGTGTCGCACTTCGCCTCCTCCACGCATCCGGACACTCCTGCACCGCTTTCTACCTTAAAATCTGGTTTAAAGTGCGTATGCTTTTCTTTTTATTAACATTACAATGCATATACAAATCAAATCATTCAGGTTTATGCCCATAATGTCTCGTTTCGAATATAAACTTAATTTTGTTGGCTATCTAAAAATTCAAATTGTAAGTTTTTGCAAATTTCTCATCTCTTGTCGGATGATACATCTGCTCCAATTCAAGAGTTTAACATCGATTTTTGTGCTGGATGATATGATTGAAATGAATAAAAATCTCCTCTCTTATTGGTTTCTTATTTTACTTTTACCTTTCTCTTTGTCTTTGAGCATTTTGAAGTTTAAAACCTATAATTCCTTAGCTAGTTCTGGTACTAAATTCGTTTGTAGGAAGATTTCCAAAACTTTTGGTCTAAATGTCCATGGGAAGAGGATTTGAAGTACGCAAAAGCTGTTTGCAATTAGGTTACTTTCTTCACCTTCATATTATCCATCTCATTTTATCTTCAGATTTCCGTTAGTGCTTAACTGGATTTGAAGGCTCAAAAACATTTCCCTGCTTTGTTTTAACAGATTAACTTCTCGATTCTATCACTCAAACCAATGATTATGTGATCTTTTTCTTTGTTTCCTCCAAGTTTGATTAGTATTGAAGGAAATATATCAACATTTTTTTTTCACGTTGATGTAGCACTCGAAGTTGTACATCTGACAGAGGAATATTAGGACAAAGTGGTTAGTCACACCCCTCTTGATGCATTCTCTCACATTCATCATCATCAATGGAACTTATTGCTTACAAGTTAATATGTTGCAGGCATCTTACCTTATTGATGAGTATAAATATGGGTGTACACCTAACCCTGATGTTCTTTGCAATACAAGATTCAAATTTGGTGCGTAATCATATTGCTTGCTTTCATCTTTTATTGTTCTTAGTTGTCATTAGTTTCATTTTTATTTTATATCTGTAGGTGCGTTCATGGATGCCATCAGTAACATGGATTTTGAGTTTGTTGCTTCTGGACATTATGCAAAAGTTATTCACCCCCTTACAGATGAAACCAATGAGCTTTCATTTCTTCAGCTGTCAAAGGATATGGTAAAAATATGCTCTACTTATTTTCATTACCAACTTCCTGATACCTGTCAGTAAGGGATACATATTAGAATTTATGGTGAAGGATCAGACCTACTTTCTTTCATATCTCTCACAAGCTCAATTTAAAAGACTAGTGCTTCCTCTTAGAATTATTCCAAAAGTAAGTAAGTTTGCTTTATGAAACACAAAACAGAATTCATGAATTTACTATGTAAACCAATCAAATCATCAGGAAGAAGTCCGAAGGTTGCCCGGAAATTTGATTTGCCTAACCAAGAAAGAAGGGATTCATAGGGAATATGCTTTCTTGGGAAGGTATGTTTATGTTATGTTTATTAACAAAAATCCCAACTTTGGAGATGATATATATATATATATATATATATATTATACATATATATATATATATATATATATATATATATATATATATATATATATATATATTAAGTGGAAATTTATGTAATTATTATACTGATTTGGTTCACAGAATTTGTTGGAAAACATATCCGTGAAAAAGAAGGTATATTATTCGATGCTGAAGCAGGTGATTTTTTAGGAGTCCACAGGGGTTTCTGGATTTACACAATTGGTCAACGCCAAGGTTTGGGTCTTGCAGGAGGACCATGGTAAACCTTTTATTATTATTATTATTATTATTATTATTATTATTATTATTATTATTATTATTATTAAGTAAAAATCTTTAAAGATTAATTTATTTTTAAAAAAAATACATGTCATGTTTCTATGCAGGTATGTTGTTGAGAAAGATGTAAAAAAATAATATGATTTTTGTATCATCTCATCTCCGCCTCCGACATTCTCAACATTCTGTTCTCGACATACATTTTTTTCTTTTGGTATCGAACCAGAAAGAAAACAAGAGCAACTAAAGAATGAAATTAACCTAGAAAATAAGATTTTTAACCGAAGCTAACCGTACAAACATTCTCTCATCCCTTCTTTCTTAATTAACGTGTGTGTGTGTGTCTATATATATATATATATATATATATATATATATATATATATATATATATATATATATATACATACTAGTGGTGTACCCATGCAAAGCGGCGGCGACAAATAGTTTCCGGACGGTAATTAACTCATTTCGTTGAATAGTTTCCTTGTGGCAAAACAGTGAATAAAAATTTAATAATGAATCTTGTACATCAAATTGTCACGTATGAAAGAACCATTAACCATAACAAATAAAAAACAGTAAACAAACGATCTATCCTCCTAACTACTATGCCATGAAAAGAAAGGTTCACGTGCATCAAATCAATCACTTGTATAGCTTTTGCAAATCATCTTTAAATTTGGCCTTCAATTGTTCGCTTTTTAATTTGAGTGCGCCTCCAACTCATCTCCGTCTCCGGCATTCTCAGCATTCTGTTCTCGACATACTTTTTTTTTTCTTTTGGTTTCGAACAGAAAGAAAACAAGAGCAGCTAAAAAATGAAATTAAACTAGAAGAAAAGATTTTTAACCCTAGCTAACCGTACACACCAGTTATTGTGTTTATTTAGTACAGATCAAAAAGGACTAAAGTTGGGATTTTTGTTAACAAAAACACCAATTAATGACGACATTAGTTTCACGTGATGATCTGTTCAGCAGGTCATGGGAGCAACTTTGGAGAGAGATTGTGTTTTTGTTGACAAAAACACCATTAATCGAAAATTATTGTGTTTAACCCATTGCCGACGACGGGAGAAGATCTGTTCGGCATTCTCGGCATTCTGCGCCTCCAACTCATCTCCGTCTCCTACATTCTCAGCATTCTGTTTTCGACATACATTTTTTTCCATTGGTTTTGAAAAGAAAGAAAACAAGAGCAGCCAAAGAATGAAATTAACCTAGAAGAAAAGATTTTTAATCTATCTAACTGTATAGACCAGTTATTATGTATCATTAGTAGTCTCTGCACTGCACACCAGGTTCTTAAGCAATGGGCTAAAAGTGGTGGCCTTAGTTACAATGATTATGTTGAGCTTTGTGCTAAAAAAGAGGCTGTCTCCGAGGTCCACCAATCTCTCTCCAAAGTTGGTTTTAATTTATATTTCAATGAGGGTGTTTATATCTTTGTTCATCACATCCTCCCACCTTTTTCTTATGAATTGTGTTTTGTAGTTAGGAAAAGAGGCAAAGTTAGACATGTTTGAGCTTCCTGCAAAGATAAAGCTGCTGCCAGATCCATGGACACCTGAATCCGGATTAGTGACAGCCGCACTCAAGTTAAAAAGGGAACAATTAAAGGCCAAATCTAAGGATGATTTACAAAAGCTATATGAGTGGTTGATTTGATGCACGTGAACCTTTTGTTTCATGGCATAGTAGTTAGGAGGATAGATCGTCTTATTACTGTTTTTTGTATGTTATGGTTAATAGTTCTTTCATACGTGACAATTTGATGTACAAGATTTTAAGGAATAATTAATTCTATAAATTTAAAAAAAATTTGTTTTTTCGATAATAAATATATTAATTCGTACAATCTAAAGGAATATGTTTATGATAATCTTGAAAAAAAATATTAAATTCTGACAAAATATTAAAAACATGTATTATCAAGATTAATAATTTTTAATGAATACAAATTTGATAAGAAAAGAATTTTAATATCTTAAAATCAGTAATTATATTCATTCTTAACAAAACAATTATGAACATACATAAATGACATTCATTCTAAAAGAATATAAGTAATAATGGTTAACAATTACATTTATTCTTTAAGAATAAAACTGGGAATGATTAAAAATCAAATCAAAACATTGAAATCTAAGTAAAATACTAATACATTATGATAGAATATAGTTACTAATCATTCTGATAGAATAAATGTTAATCCATTCTGAACGAATATTATTGCCTTACTTTCCATTCTTCACCGGTCTTCAAACCGAGTTTCCATTCTTCAGCAAGCTTATTTTTCTTTACTTGATGTTATTTCTTTCAGAATTTATAGCTTCATAAGAATTTATAACCTTCTTAAACTTTGCTTTATTGTTGTACAAAAAAAACATTACAACTTGCTTAAGCATGAAAATTACTAGTCGGAAACATAAGAATTTTGTTGAAACATTTAATATGCAAACCAAAAATTAATAATGGTTAAGCATGAGTGAAGGCCAAATTTAAGGATGATTAGCAAAAGCTATACGAGTGATTGATTTGATGCATGTGAACCTTTTGTTTCATGGCATAGTAGTTAGGGGATAGATCTTCTGTTTACTACTGTTTTTTATTTGTTATGGTTAATGGTTATTTCATTCGTGACAATTTGATGTACAAGATTCATTATTAAATTTTTATTTACTGTTTTGCCACAAGGAAACTATTCAACGAAATGAGTTAATTACAGCCCGAAAACTATTTGTCGCCGCTGCTTTGCGCGGGTACACTATATATATATACACACACACACACATACACACACACCTTAATTAAGATAGAAAAGATGAGAGAATGTTTGTACGGTTAGCTAGGGTTAAAAATCTTTTTATTCTAGGTTAATTACATTCTTTAGCTGCTCTTTTTTTTCTTTCTGTTCGAAACCAAAAGAAAAAAAATGTATGTCGAGAACAGAACGCTGAGAATTCCAGAGACAGAGATGAGTTGGAGGCGCAAAATGCTGGCGACGGGGATGAGCCGTTGCGATCGTAGCAATATAGGTGTCTGGTGTAAGAATGATATGAAAATGACATTACATGCTAGTAAGTTGTACTGTTTTTGCAAATTAAAGATGTGTTTACCTT